>NW_008583138.1:0-358 GCF_000691845.1 Merops nubicus | reverse complement strand
GAAGGTGTAGTCTGTCTCCTCATCCAGACCATTGGTAAAGATGTTAAACAGAAGTGGCCCAAAGACTGAGCCCTGGGGAACACCACTTGTGGCTGCCTGCCAACTGGATTTAGGTCCGTTCACCACCACTCTTTGGGCCTGGCCATCCAGCCAGTAGAGCATCTGCCTCTCCAAGCCAGGAGCAGCCATTTGTTTCAGGAGAATGCCATGGGAAACAGTGTCAAAGGCTCTACTGAAGTCTACACAACATCCACTGCCTTTCCCTCATCCATTAAGTGGGTCACTTTGTCACAGTAGGAGATCATCAAGCATGGCCTGCCTCTCATCATTCCATGCTGACTGGGCTTGGTCACCTGGT
>NW_008583137.1:1107-16743 GCF_000691845.1 Merops nubicus | reverse complement strand
AGGGGAGCGCTCCCCTGTCCCCACGGAACGGGCCCCGTGGAGCCGCAGCAGCTGCTGGGTTCAGAACGGCCCCGCCTGGCCCTAGGAGGGAGTTCACCGGCCGGCCGGGACCCCAGCCGAGGCCGCTCGCAGGGTTATTCGGAGGCTGTTGAATGCTTGGTGAAAGTAACGTGCTAAACGTCTGCAACCTGCTGGGGAGAACAGCATTTCAGTTTTGCCAGTATAAAATGCAGCGTGACATGAGTAGCATGGGTTGTCTTGACAAAATAATAATAGATCAAAGTCTTTATTGTAATTATTATGGAATTTGCTTATCTCACAAACGCTTGAGAAATTTGCACAATTTTAAAATAATAGTTCTCAGCAGGTTGGTAAACTAGGAAGTAATTGTCCAGAGTTCAGGTAACTAAGGTGGTGGCCCAAGCAAGTGCTGTGTTCCAGCTTGCTGCTGTGCACTGCACAAATCCCGTGTGCTCTGATAAACCTGTATGTCCTGCCTGATTGTTGAAAGAAAAGGTTAGCCTTCAACCTGTGTTTCAGTCCAGATACTGCCCATCAGCAGCTGTCTTAAACTCCGATGTGCAGGAAGCCTCTCTTGGAGGGCAACCTGGGATTTGTGGGAAAGAGGACTTTAGGAATTAGTTAATTTAAGGAACTAATCATGTCAGATTTTAGTGAGGGTTAAAGCGTAAGGGAAGGGCAGCAACAATGTAATTGCTTGACCAAGCTGGGTTAGGAAATCTGTATTTGTAAGCAGTTCTTTTTGGTGGGTTTTGTTTGTTTCTAATGCCAAGCAGAGAGATGCCTTCTCTTACTCTTGTCCCCAGGCTAATCTTCAGGTAGTGCCCAGGACTGTGAGACACGGTTCCACTGGCTGTGTGGAGTATCTCTTCAAATTGTAAAGCTGGCATTTAAAGCAGAGGGTTTGTTAGCAAAATTAAGCTGAAGTTGTGGTTCCTTCCACAATACTCAGTATTTTGAAGAGATCTTTTTGTAGTCCTGATGTCATCTGGTTCCTTATTAGGAATTTATGTTTTGATAGGTAGTTTAAAGGGACAAGTACTTGCTTTTAGTTTTATAGCATTCAGTGTAGTACTTGGTAAATGTTACCTGTGCTTCAGATTTTTCCTTGAATTGTAAAGGAGAAGTGGTTGCTATGTCAGCGATACTGCCAAGTGCTGTGAAGACCTGAAACCTGTTTGCATCTGTCTTCAGGAAGGGGAAAAAAACAAGTGAAAAAGCATAATAGTAATTTTTAAATTGAACCAGCTGTCCAAACTAGTCAGTGGTAAGAAATGAAAAATGCAGCGTCATTTAAAAATAAATATTGAATGCTAAATATAAAGACTAGAAGTGTTCATACTGGAAGTTACGATCATGAGATCTGTGGAAGGGTGCTGGTTTCTTAGAACTTGCTCTTCAGTAAGGCAGAGCTGAGAGTGGACTCTGGTGGTGCAGAGTCTGGGCAACAGAAGTAGCTGTGTTGTGGTTTCAGCCCATGCAGCAATGAAGTGCCACACAGCTGCTCGCTCACTCCCCCCCTCCAGCAGGGTAGGGGGAAGAGAACTGGAAGGATAAAAGTAAGGAAACTCATAAGTTAAGAACAGTTCAATAATTGAAATGAAAAAAAAAAATAAGTTGGAATGAAAAGGAAAATAAGAGAGACATAGAACCCAGGAAAGACAGGTGATACAAATGGAAACAGTTGCTCACCACCAATGGACCAATGCTGAGCTGGTCCCTCGCAGTGGTCCTCCCAACAGCCTTCCCCATAGCCGAGCATGATGTCACATAGTGTGGCATGTCCCTCTGGTCAGTGGAGGTCAGCTGTCTGGCTGTGTCTCCTCCCAGTGTTATGTGCACACTGTGACTGGGTGCAGCTGATCAGCATTCACCTCTGTATTTTAGTCACAAGGGGCAACTTTTTTTTTTTTTCTAAATAAAACAGGAGCCTGTCAGTGGGTTTTAAAAATACAGCTGTGGAACATTTGGTACTACAAATATTGCCACAAAAACTTCCTGAGTTTAGTCATCTTGGACTGCTGTCATGTTCCCTCTTCAGTCTCACAAAGTCATGGAGTGAGTGTGAGAATGGTGTGAAAGAGCATTGCCCTTCCTCAGGGAACTGGTGGCTTACTGCAGTTACTGTTCCTGCATACACTCTGCATCTGTGGCCACATCTGTCCAGCTCCTGTTTGTCCTAGCCACGTGGCTACTGTAAAACCCACACTGGACTGCACAATACAATTGCCTTTCTGATAAAGCTTTCCACATTTCTGCTTAGTCTACTGGGAAGACAGTGGGACTACTGAAATGTATAAACATCAGTTGTGTTTACTATGTATTACCATGCCTCCAGTGCAGCAGATCAGTCATGATCTGCTGGAACCTGGAAGAGTGAACAAACCTGTGATAAGTTCTTTATACATGTTTTTATAGACTTCACTGAAATCCTGAGGAAAGCTGTGTTGCTGTAAGACAGCTGGCAGTATTGTGGAGACTTGTATATACCAGGAAAGCAAAGAGGCTTTTGTCATACTTAAGCCTGAAGTTCTTTTTCTTTCATGTTGTCTTTTGTACCTGTAAAGTTCTCTGTAGGCATCTTTCAGGTGTTGAAAGGGCTTTTTGACTTGAGAGGCATGGTCAGAAAAAGTGTAAAATCAAGAGATGCTACCTGAGACCTGTTTTAATACTTGGAGGATTGACCTTGGAAACACACCAGAATTTGCTTGGTTGGGGAAGAGCAGCCATGGATTCCAAATGAACTTATGTTGTTTAGAAATAACACTTATTTTCTTTGAGGTTTGCGGTCTGGAGAAGTGTGTCCATAGAGATTTATCTTTGCAGTTTAAGGGAGAGAATTTTTGAATGGTGAGTGAGGGAAAGCCAGGCTGGCTGCTTACCTCAGCTCCGTGCCCGCTCAGCTCTGCGCTGGTGGTACTTGATCATTCCTGGTGCAGCGTGGAAAAGAAAAGATACGTGGTCATGGAGGGCAGCAGTGCTGACATGAGGGCAGCAGGCACAGACATGAGTGGTGAGGAGACAGCATGGACACTGTAAGACCAGCAGAGGTTTACCAGACAGGAGGCAGTGTTGAGAACTCTGGTTGAGAAGGTACAGTAGTAAGAGTATATGAGAGAAGCATTAGGATATAAGACTGCTTAAAGGATGATGTAGACACAAGAGAAGCTGATTATAAGTTCAGGCTAAAACTTCTTAGAAAGTTTGGAATCATGATAGACTGAAGTTTCTAAAGCATCTCAGAAAAAAAGGAAGAAAATCAAGTTTGTCTTATAATGGTCTGAAATTCTTGTATTCTCAAATAGATCTATTTACATTATATCCTGTGAAGAAAGGAAAAAAAATAATAAAATGTCAGGTCCACTAATAAAACCCAGATATCTTTTGATATCAAGATACTGATTCAGAATCTGCATTCCACTAGGTGTACGAGAGTACGTGGGGCAGAAGGAGTGTTTAATAGCAACACAATCCCTGTTGTTGCTGCCAGTCTCTGTACTTGTGATGAATTAGTGCCCCTCTGACCTGAACCTGGCAACAATGGAGACAGCCATTAAGGCAGTTCTCTGGAGAATTGTCAGCAGTGAAAAAGTCATTAAAGCAAATTAATTTGGTTTGTTTACATCATGACTGGTATCTTTTGCATCAGCTTTGTCATAACTTAGTATTTAATCTTTAGTGTAAGGTTAAAAACAGAAGTGGAGCTTTTTGATCTTTTTCTGGTACAGTAACCTAACTTCTGTTTTCTGCATTATTAGAGAGTTATTTAGGTTGGAAAAGAGATGGAGGTCATTTGGATCTGCCACCTGCTTAGGACCTACCTAGATGGCCCTTTGACTTGGTGTTCTGTTACAGCTTTCTGTTCCAAAGTGTGTTTCCTACTTCTATTCCCGTTACAGAATTATTTACAGCCAGCTACAGTCCCAATGAGGAAATTCTGCATTATTATCTGGCTCTTTTACTGTACCTTTTGTTTGCTTCTAGTAGAAACTGACCAGTCATAGCTTCTGTTTCCTTCCAACTAATCAGTTCTTTGCCCTTTTGTGTGTTGCCTACAGATTCTGCTGGTATTCCCAGTGGGTGTTTTTCTGGACTTAAAAGATCAGATACCACAGTTGTCTATAGCCAGCAACCTTCTGCAGTGTGTAACAAACGTGCAACAATCCAAGTAAGTCATACTATTTTTTAGTGCCTGAGACTGTTTTTCCCCCATGTTTGTCTCCCTGCTTGGTGCAGACTGGGCTGAACTCTGCACTTTGAGGCCTGCTTGGATAATGTCTTTCAAATTGAGGTGCATACCTGCTTGGAATAAGCTTGTGCAGTGGGCATATGTGAAAGGTGTTATATCAATAAAAGTCTCTCCAAAAAATAAAAACTGCTAAGAAAATAATCAGTTCTCACACTCTTATAAAAAGTCTGCTTTCTTGATGGTACTGCCACCTTGTTTATCACTTGAATAGCCAGATACAGGCTTACTTATTTTTTTGTCCTTGCCTTGTCTTGCATGGTATCTTTGCCAGTGTGTTGTACCACTCGATAAAAATTGTCTAGAAAGCAATTTGATGTAACGTGTTCAGAGAAACTCACATTCAGCAACATTCTTTACAGTGTGAATAAAAATATGTACTTCTTTTCTAAGTCATCCTAATAAATATGTGTGATGGGAATGTCCCTCCTCTTACTGCAGGTGGTTATATATTGATTCTGATTTTTGGAATGATGCTTTATGGAAGTAAAAGCAGGTGGTTTGAGATATTTGGTGTGTTTTCATGATCTGCTTATGTTCCCTTGCATGAATGTTGTTGCCATCTCCCCTGTTATTACTACTGTGGCCAGTGAGACTAAGGAACTGTTGTGGCTGAAAGCTTGCTTCATCATGATAGGCAGCCAAAATAGCAAGTTGGTTCTTTCTTTTGGTAGGAATAGTCTTAGATTTATTTAGGACATTTGCTTTTGCACTGTTTTAAGTATATAAATGTATTTTGATAAAATCAGGAAAGCTGAAAATCTATACCAAACAATGAAAATGTTTCTAGGTCAAACTTTCATAGAGCTAACTATGCTTATCTTTTATAAAAAAATCTTTTGACAGACATACACTCTGCTTAAAACTAAAAATTATATTTTCTTTATAATAAAGTTTGTTTCAGAAGGACTTCATGCAAATACATAATTATTTAGTTTCAGGGGAGTCTATTTAAAAGCAAGCAGAGCATTTTTGGTCTGTATGTGAGCAGCTAAGAAAGATTTCAGATAAGGAAAATTGTTCTGTAAGGTAGTAAATCTATTATTTGCTTTTTGATTCCCAGAAGAGCAGTACTTGGTATTGCATTAAAAGCAGGTGCCAGGCTCTGGTTTGGCTGGACAGGAGGGAAGGATGATTCTACAGCTTCCTCCATCTTCTCCAGCCTCTGAGGAGCAACACTTCTGCACTTAAGTCGTTCCTTGCATGATGCCTTGTGCAGACCTCTTTTTTTCCTACGATGATTATCACTAAGTGAAAATTTATGAAAGGCCTGAGAGCCAGATTCTGACCCTGACTGGTCTGTGTCATGGGTGGGGTGTGAGGAGGGAAGGGGCAGATGACTGACTGCTCTGCTGTGTGGATGGGGTGTGAGGAGGGAAGGGGCAGATGACTGCAGCCCTGTAGCTTTGTCCATCTCTGTATGTGGGAGCGTGACACAGGTGATCCATCTTCACATTCTTACAATAAATCCACCCCTTGCAAGGAAGGGAATCTTGAATACATTTCCCTTCCTAGAACAGACAATGGCATAAGTGAACACTGGGTGTGTGTTATCAGGCAAAGGTAGCAGGTACCAATCATCACAAGGCAACCTATTGATTTGGGCATGTTAAGTAAGACCTGTGTAGCTTCTGGACTGTGATAAACATCCATTCTTTAATCTTTCCCTGGAGTGCTTGTATGTGTCTTGATGAAGGTGGTCAGAGTCTCACTCACCTACAGTAGGTTTTACAGTTTGATATTTCCATTAGCATTCTGAATAAACTGCCTGATGTTTTACAATGCTGTGTTGTGGGAGGATGTACTGAGGAATGCTGTGCAGCTGTTTAAGAAAACTGCAAGTCATAGCCTATATTTTAATTCATTACATAAACATTATTGAACAGTTGTCTGATCAGGGATAAACCTGCTGAATCCTTCTGCAATGTGTAGCCACCTCTGAGCATACTGCTAGTGTTAAGTCAAAGTTTTATCTTGGATCATTTTAATCAAATGCAAACTTCTGTCATGTGCTTCCAGGTTTCTAAGAATGTTTGCTTTATATGCTCTTGGTTCATATTGGTTAATAAGCTCTTCAGATAAGTTACCTTAGAATTTATGATTCATTTACAATTTACTTGCTTTCTCTAACAGCAAGGTAAAAGGAAGGTTTATCCAGGTATTGTTTTGTTTTTTTTTTTTTTTTTTTCAGGTGTAGCCTGAACATTCTTTTGCTGTGTTAAAATTAGCAGTTCTGGGTAGGGAGCAAATGCAGATCCTGCTTCTGGTTTCAGATTGCTGATTGCATGGTTTTAGAGTTTAGGAATTAAAAAGGGGGGAAGTGTGTAGAATGCTGAGGCTTCCATTTCCCAAAATTCATGTGGCTTTAGTGCAGTTGTGAGAGTGCCACAGCAGTGCTGTACTCTCCCTGCACCCTTCAGTCGGTAGAATCTGTTATTTGTTTTCCTGGTCTCTCCAGCTAGCACAAGTAACTAACCTGGTTTCTTTTGAATAGAGTGGTTTGCGAGGGCTGAGGTTTTTACCATCCTTTTCCCTCTCTTTAAGCCAGCCTCCTGTATGTAGAGCAGGAGACCTCTGCAGAGAGGAATGAACTGGAGTGGTGCTTTGTCCTATGCTGATGTTGTTCCAGTGATGCGTATGAAGGAAGCGATTTGAGCTGAGAAGAGTGTTCACAGCTCAAAGTACTTGTGGTTCTTTCTCTTGAGCAACTGAACAAAAGAAAGAAAGATCTGGAGGAGGGAATTGATGCTTCTGCTGTTTCAGTAATTCTTCTCTCAAATCCAGTGGCTTCATCTGCCCAAAGTTAGAGTGCAGCTGGGCACAGTGAATTAATGTCAGTTTTACCATTGCGTAGCTGGAATGCAAGAGGGATTTTTTTAATGAAGAACAGAAGAATGACATGGGATGGGTAGCTGAAGCCATTGGTCCTAGTCTTGCCACATGCATTTCTAAAGACTCAAAGCAAGAGAGTAGTGAGGGTCTGGGAACAGAAGGTAGAACTGCTCAGTTCTTCTCTGTGCTATTAATGGTTTTGGATCTGAAACTTCCAGATGTAAATGGAAACTTCTTTTGTATCTGTATTTTGTACCTATAAAGGCAAGGTCTTGCATTTAGTGTGCTTGATGGTCTTTCAATATTTGCATATCCTGCTTTTACGTAGCTTTAATGTTGCCTAATGGTTTGCATATATGCTACCCTCCAAATAACTTTTGGTGGTTTTGACTTCCTTGTTATCCATCTTATCCTTTATCTTTTCTTGCAGTTGAGTACCTGTGACCGAACAGTCTTCTCTTTTGAATTATTTGGGAGGAACATTTGAGAGTCTGCTTTAAGACATCAAAACTTGTGAGTTCTGTGAGTTTCTGCTTCTGCCATCAGCTTGCTTCTGTGCCTTTCAATTAGTAAATCGTTCCTGTTTTGTAAATAGCTGAGTACAGTTTGTTAAGGTGTTAGAAATTCAAGTTCTTCCCTATCCTATTTTGATCCTTAAGATTCCATAGCACTTTTTATATGATTTGTGATTGGTTTGTAATATTAATATTTTCTCCTCTTCATAACCAGGCATTATGCATTAGTTGCTCTTCCCAGATATGTCTGTATCGGTGGTGTTCTGTGTAAGAATGCATCTGTAAAACACATTATGATTAAAGTTATAAACTGCTCTGTACCACCTGTTTGCAGGGAACAAAGAGCAGATGGGAAGTCCGAAAGTGTACTAGTGCCTTAAGAGACTGCAAAGGGAAGTATAGCATGTAGTTTGCACAATAACCCAGGCTGCAAGTCTTGCCAAAGCTGAAATAAAGTGCTGAAAATTCTGTAATGCCTCTCTCGCCTTTGCTTTCATTACTGTCCAATCCTTGGGTTAACGCTTATGGCCGTATCACTTTATGATCTTACCTGAAGCCTGAATAAGTTTGATACTCAGAAAGTCTTTATAATAATGGTTTGTTTGGGTTTTTAATTTGTTTTGGTTGTTTTGTTTTTTTCTAAGTAGAGTAAAAAAATTGGTTGTCATTTAATTGTAGAGCCAGTCTGGCAATGAGCTCTAGGGGCGGGTTGGTTTACAAGCAGTTTGTTCAGTACTGAGCCTTACTTTCTTCAGTAGATGTAGCATCTCACTTCTGAAACAGTGTTCATAAAAGTAGTTTAAAATAAAAAGGTGTTGCATTTATTTGTAAAAATAATGGAAAATACAGTTGGAAAGGTTATGAGGAGGTTCTCTAGTCCACTTAATGATGAATGACAATTTCTGATATGTGTAACTGTTCTAAAACTTTCAGGAAGGAAAGGCCTCAACTCTCTTGCTAATTTATCTGGTGCTTAAATCACCTTATGAATAGACATAAGGAAAAGCTTATTATTTAAAAAAATTCTTACAGTTTTCCTTATTGTTTACTCTCAGAAGAGTTCAGGTCTTCTTCATTGCTACCTGTCTGTCTTCATTATTCTCTCTGGTCTTCTGAGACTAAGAAGACTCAATTTCTTTGGCTTTTTCTCAGAAGCCTCTTTTCTAGGGTTTCTCTGTTCTCAGTGCTTTTGTCTGGAATCTGTTCACTTGTTTGTTTCTTAGATATTGTACTCCCCTGGGGGCTTTCCCAGAGCACAGAACTTTTTCAGCTAGCACAGGTACTGGTTTTGCCTATGCATCCCTGCATGGTGTTTGCCATTTTCATGGCACAGTCAGCTTATATTCTGGTCTGGTAGGTCTGCTGGATCCTTCTCTGCAGTCTAGCTGCCAAAGTGATCAGCTCTTTTAAATGAAGTGTGATATATTTATTGAGTGATGGGTGGAAAGAGTTGCATTTTAAACAGTATGAAAAGCCAGATTTCAGGAGACCAAAGGGGGTGTGTTATTCATTAGGCAGTTCATTCATAGCTCAATAATTGTAGGACTCCATGTGCTAAAGTCCAGCATGCTTCGACCTCAGGGTGACTGTTACACAAATGTCTTGAAAGGGTGATGAGAAGATAGATCACTTTTCAGAATGAGCAGTGGAAAAGTTCCAGATCGAAGCATGAAAGAGTTACATTCTTTGCCAAGATGAGCCTCGTTGATGCAATGGGTTGTTAAATTATGTTTTTAAGCAGTACAATATACTGAAAAGAGCAAATGAATTCTGGACTTCATCTGCATGCGTAAACAGAATAGAATGAGGTAATCTGGGAGAAGATGGCTGTAGATGCATAGCTTCACAACAGTTATCTCTACTTTGGAATAATAAATTCTCTGATAAAGTAATCCTTCTGTTTTAGAAGTAAAAGGATTATTCAGGCCACTGTGTGGGAAACTGTTGTGCACTAAGTCATTGCACAGCCATTGTGGATGGGCTCTCTACTGACCATTCCTCCACTGTCTGCTGTGACTATGTATTGATTTCAGTGTGAAATAAATTGAGATCTTCCATTTTCTCAGGAACTAAATTCCCCAAAGACAATTAACAATTTAAGAGTTAGCCAGGTTTTATGCTGTGATACACACATATGCATACATATCTGTATCTATATCTGTATCTATATGTTAGGTTTTCTTTTTCCCTCCCCTCCTTTTGTCTTCAGGGCCAGAAAGCCAGGAAGGTCTTCATGGACAATATTAGGCTGACTCTTCACTCGTTTTTTCCCCTGTCCTTCTGTGTAGTGACTCTGTATATCGGGCAGCCTCGTTAGCAGCATAATTCCTAGAGTGTTAAAATCCAGAGCATAGCTTGTGAGGAAAGGATTGTTCACTGGTTGGCCTTGAGAGTTTAACTGGGTCTAACTTTGATCTTTATTTGAATCAGTTTGAGTCAGCACTTAACCACATTCCTCTTTGGTTTATTTTTGGGAGAAGTTGTCATTTTTGTATAAGGTAGAAAAGGCAGTTGGGCTGTGAACTTTGCAAATGGTTTTCTAAAGCATGAGACTACCAAGTTAGCCAAGTTGTGTATATTTAGGTCTGTTATTGCCATGCAGTGGTGTGCCAAGATGTGATATGAACAATGGGGAGAATGGTTGAAACTAGAACATCTAGTGTCTCGCACCACAAGACACTGCCTATGTCCAGCAAGCTGTTCTTTTCAAAGCAACAGGCTTTGAGAATGAGGCTATATTTTTGTGGGTATTTTTATTGCCTAACATACTTCCCCCTCTCCCCAGCCAGTGTGATTTCTCTTAGTCTTTTTATTCATATTAAAGCTATGGTTAATTACAGCTTCTGTATTACTATAAGACTGTAGAATTAATATTCCAAATACAGGTTGCCCTTCCCAGATAGTACAGAGTGAAGACTTAACGTTTGTACAGAGGGGTCAAACATGCAACAAGGCAGAATGGAGTGTGGCTTCTTAGGGGGAAAAGAAAAAGGGAGCTGCTTCATCAGTAGTGATGCTATGAGAGATTGTTCAACAAAGAAATTGGTGGGCAGAGTGTAACAAGTGGGTAGGAAGGGAGAAAGAGAGGAAGTCTGTGATGAAATCACAGTGATTTCCACTTTGGGAAAAGGCAATGGTGAGCATTCTTACACTCTGTAATGAAGTAACAATTGGGGGAGGAAAGTCTCATTAACAAACTCATTGAAACTTTGGTAAGCAGCAAAAATGGTAACAGACTTTGAGAGCTGTAAAAGCTTTGAGTAGGATGTACTTAGTAGTTTAGGGATTCTTTTTCTTTCAGTATAATTTTTTCTTCCCAAATCACAAAAGAGGTAAACAGTCTTTTTTAAATATTTGAGCTTCACCATAAACCAGGCTCATGTTAGCTGGCAACTACTGTGTGGCCCGCCATACTGTCTGACTTTTCAGGAGGAGAGGGATCTGAAGGGTTCTTGGAGAATCTGACAAACTGCCTGATAGCTTAGTATGCTAACAGAGATGCCCTGTGTCCCTGTTTTAGCATTTTTATTTTATAAAGGAAGAATTGTTGGTGGGAAAAAGTGTAAAAACTACCCTGTGAAAAGCAAGATGGAAGAAAGCAATGCCAACAATGAAATCAAGATTAACATTTAATACTGTCAGAGACAGCAGTCAATAAATTTTCTGCTGATAAAGGTGCATTTTAAGCTAGTTATCTTCTTGTTTTCTGAGTAGAGCCTAGTTAGTTGTCACTTGCCCTCAATAAAGAATGTCTTTTGTTATAACCCTCTCTCTGTTAATGTTTTAGATACAATGTCTGCTCCAAGTGGCATCACTGTCCCATCTGCACCACCTTCTTATGAGGAAACAGTAGGAATAAATGTGGGCTATCCTCACCCCTATCCCCTTCCAGAACCTAGCCAGAAACCAGATGGGAAGGGAATGAACCCTCCTGTGTGCGTGGGACAGCCTGTACTAGTGAGTAACCCTGGTAAGCCTCAAAAACTCTACTGTACTTCACGTTAAGGAGCTGTTAGGTGGCTGTGTATTAGGTGTTGTGCAGAAGATGAAAGATTGTCGTTCATGGGTGCCCCCACTTTCCAAAAAATATTTTTGAAGGGAGTAAGGTGAATCAATTCTTGTGAATCCTTCAGTGTGTACTAATATTAACAACATTGTTTGGCTTTCTGCAATTTTCAGTACAGTCTTATTCAGAAGGCAGTGTGTTTCTGCATTAGGAAGTACCATGATGATTTCTTTGTTATTGTGCATTTCATTGCTCTGAGCCTCAAATACTTGAGCACTTCCTCGAGCTCAGAGGAAGCTGATTGTCTTTTTTTTTTTTTTGTATTGACCCATTGAGTAAAGAGTGTATTTCTCTGCCCAGTTACAGTTCAGTATGTGCAGCACCCAGTGGTATTTCATGACCGCCCTGTTCAGATGTGCTGCCCTTCCTGCAACCAGATGATAGTGACACGTCTCTCGTACGACTCGGGGGCTTTGACTTGGCTGTCATGTGGTGGCCTCTTCCTGCTGGGGTAGGTTGATTCAAATTTGCACTTTATTTTTCTCTTCTTACATGACCTTTTTTAGCTTTAAGGAATAAAGAAGCTCTCAGCTTTGTTGCTTTCTAATTCTGTCTGGGACCTGACCCCTTATGGTTTGAATAGTCTGCATGTGCTTTTAAGTCCAATAGGACCTTAAAGCAGCTCTAGAACACTAGAGTGATGGACTCCATAGCCATGTGTGTTCTTCCTAAAGGTCCATGGCACCAGTTTTACTGATAGCTTTTGCAGGAAATATTTCTTGTGTATGTAACAAGTGGTAAAATGGATTTTTTGGTGTTTTTTTTTTTTTTTTGTCTGCAGATGTGTAGCCGGCTGCTGCTTAATTCCCTTCTGCATCGATGCCCTGAAGGACGTGGATCACACCTGTCCAAAATGCAATGCTCTTATTGGTTCTTACAAGCGTTTATAGGCAGTGTTTAAACATTGATAATGGATTGATGAAGTTGGTTAGCACCTCTGCAAATCCTTTCTGAAGCTTCATGGAGACTTCTGGTGGTTTCTGTGCATCCTGTCACTGGAAACCAATCAAAAGTAATGCTTATTGCTAGATTGTTTGGATAAGAACTTGCTTGAAGGGACTCCAAAGTCTGTAAATAGTATATGTAATCTTTATGGGCCATGTAGTCCAGCACCAGTTGATAACAACTAAATGTTTTCCCTTTCTGCTTTATGCAAAACGGGTCAGTGATATTCTTCAGTTAATCTTGTCTCAGTCAGGTTGCACGCTGGTGTGCTTCCTTACACCAAGTACAGACCAAGAGGAGAACACCTATGGAGACCTAGAGAGTTTCATGCTTGACGTTGGCGCTTTTGCAACGGCACTGTTTACAGACTGGCAGGGAGCTGCTTGCTCCTGAGAGAGGTGCCTTTCTTGGACGAAAGAAGTGATTTGTGGCATCTTTTCCTGAGCACTAAAATTCACTTTAAAACTTTGTTAGTTGAAAGAGAATCAAACCTAAAGGCTTCTTCTGCCTTGAAGGCTGCTTTACCAAGTGGATAACTGAGGTTACTGTGCATCAATGGTGATTCAATCTAGTACCTGAATTTCCTTGCCAGTTTCAAGTCGAGTCCTATCTGTACAGTAAAGATGCTCATGCAGGACTCTTTAATAGGTAGGTATTTGTTTAGTTTTTTTGTTGTTGTTTGGTTAAGGTTTTTTACTGCTGATGCATAAGTCTGTGAAGTGTTCGCACTCCAGTGGAATGCCAATAGAATCTTGCTTTTAGCACTGGAAAACTTCCTTGTACATTTACATAAATCAACTCATAGATCATAAACAAACCTTAGCCTTATCTTAAGGTTTGAATTCCACCTGCAAAACACAGATAGAGGACCTGAGCTTTTAATTGTTGATCTCTTTCTCAATTACTCTTTCCTCAGTAAGAAGGAATGCGTTTGTTAAGGAGTTTTCTCTGATGATTATTTAGACTCATGCTCTGATTTTCTAAATGAAAGAGTTCTGTTTTCAGAAACTTTAGCTGAATATGCTTAAGACAATGATCACAAAAGACTAGGCAATGAAGCTCTGAAGATTGAAGTATTTTACTATGTCATAAGCAGCAAACTTGGTGCAAATAACATCTTGATGCATTTGAATGATACCTGTTTAGGAAAGGCAGACAGGTGTTTAAATGAGGCTATGATGCTAACACTGTATTAATCTCTTTAAAAGTAAAAAGCGAAAATAAATGCAAATAAAAAAAATTTTCAAGACTTCATGTTTGCAATCCAGGAGTTATGTGACTCACAAGTACAACCTCTAGGCCTTGCATTAATTAGTTTTTGTAAACTGCTGCTGCTTGGGGGTCACTCTGCAAGTGGTCTAAGACCTTCCTTTTGTGCCTTTGGAAAAGGTTTCTTATCACGTGTCTCCCTGTACTATATGAATTTGCACCAGTAGCTACTAACTGGCAAGAGAATGATGGAGATAAAAAGCTGGTGGTTTTGTAGCTTTCACTTTGAAGCAGTACCAGCTTGTGGTTTTTTGCATCCTGCTGTACCACCATAATGCCTTCTATGTTCTTTAAGGGCCTGGGTGTTGCCCTATTGAATTTTCCGGTCTCATGACGTGATCAGCGACTTTAAGTTACACAAGTCACATGTGTTACTGTAAAACTGCATGTCCCCCACCTCCGCCCACACTGGGTTTCACAGAAAGTGTACTTCCCAGTTTATAATAACAGCGAGACACAGAGAAGTGATGAAGCACACAGTGTTTCCAGACTTGGTGTTTGCTTGCATGGCAGGGAGGATTTTTAGTTCTTTTGGTACTTCTGTCAATACAGTCTGTATAAACCTGTTAAATATTTCTTTGGTGATTTACGTCTTCAAACTGTGACTCCCTTGGCTCCCTTTTTCACTATAAAGTTACGGTTGGAGTATCTGAAGTGGTGGCACCAGAATGCAGAGGAGCACTGACCAAAAAAAATACTTAAGTGGGGCTTACTTTGTGGTGGTTTATAGGCACAGTGCATTGCATTTCTTTTAAATTCCTCATTTGGCTTGAGAATGGGACACGTGGTGTTGGTAGCTATTCAATTTCATTAAGCATTCTGCAAAACTTTCTGCTGCTCTGTACTTAAACTTCCTTGAATACAAAGCCTGTGTTTGTTCTTTTGTGTTTGGAATTATCTACAGAACGCGCCAAGGTAACTTGCCCTGTTCCTTACTTCAGACAGACAAACGCAGGATATAACTTGCTTTGTGTGGAAGTCCTTTCTGTTTGATTATGTTGAAGTTACTGTTTGTTTTTAAAACTGTTTATATTTAAAATAAAAAACTTTGTCTTTCCTATCCAGTGCTTGCAATCAGAAAATTATAACATTTGGAATGTTTCCAAACATGTGATGGCTGAAATATTAAAATAAGTCAAGAAACATAACTACAGGGTGAAAATTTTCAGTCTCACTTTGGGCCAAGTCTTTGATAAATGGTGTTCTCCAGCCTGCAGACCAACTGTTTACACACAGAACTACATTTCAAAATGTGCTGTTTTCCTGCAGCTTGGATCCTTTAAATAATTTTTCAATTAAAATGCCTTTGGGTAAAACTTTCCCTTGCAATAAAACTAAACAAACATGTATCTGTATGGCTACGTTTTTACATGCCAGTGACTGGTAGAGAGAAAATAGATACCAAGCCACATTATGTTCAGTTGGAAAGAATCCCTGTTAATCCTGTGAGAACACCCTGGCTTTTTTCATGTCCGAAGCACTTTTTTTCTGAGGTGGAGAAAATATAGGAAGGCAACAGTAATACCTCAAAGAATTTTTTTCTAATGCATTGACATCAGTTATTTTTATTAAGCAGCTTTTTGGTTAATTTGTTACTATTTGTTCAGTACTCATCTTGCTTATTTTTTCCTCTCTTGATAGATACAGAAATGGTTTGTTTACTTTATGTGCTCATGCTATTTCCACAAATAATTGAGGAAGGGGAATATGTCATGTGGAATCCTCCAGCTTTGCATGACAGA
>NW_008583137.1:0-1076 GCF_000691845.1 Merops nubicus | reverse complement strand
TTCCCTACCCCCACCTTGATTAACTTTCCAGGATGACATAAATTTTTTGTCATGCAAAGAGGATCCAAAATAAAAGCTGTTAAAACAAGCACAACCAGCTGACAGCCTTACAAAGGGAGTTGTTAAGCAAGAGCAGAGTGATTTACAAAAGTTCCTATTTATTGCAATGTTTGTGAAAGCACTTCTGGCAGTCTAACCACAAGCTCTTTTTTTTGAGAAATGAGTTGTGGTTTGTGTACTCAAATCCAGTTAATTATTCTTCATAGCTGAGCAGCAAAAGGTGAGCAATGGAATATACAACCATCCTAGGAATAAAAACCAACAAGTACAGGTACTGTGACAAAGGTGCGAAGTGTTTAACTGAATTGTATTTTATAGGAAATCAACCTTTGTGTTCCTGTTTTCTTTATCAGATCCTGCAAAGTGATAACAAATTCATTATATGTAGGATGACTTTTAATGTATTTTTGTGAGGTGAATAGCCTCGTGTATGATGCGCTGGATGGGAATCCAGTATATAGCTTCTCCGTTGAGTCACTATTTTTTCAAACCAGGATACCAGAAGGTGCCATGGTGAAACCTGATTTCAAAAAGGAAGTTCTTATTACTGCTTAGAATTGATTTTTTTTACAAATAATTTCTTGTCTAAGAATCTGAAAATCTAGTGTCTGTTTGAACAGGTGCCTGTGCGGTTTGGAGGTGCTAAAAGTAGTTTTGCTCAAGTCTAGAATAAACCAAGTGAGTAGGAGGCTGTTTGGATGTCCTTTTGTGGTTGGCTGTTCTACATCATGCAACATCTTGATCTTTGCCACAAGACAAAAAAAAACAAAACAACCCCAAAAAAGCAGTTAAGCAGCTTCACTGTGCTTCAGAATATTATGGCATTAATAGGCTGTAGGATAGACACTGCTGTAGGATCTAAAGCCATGGGGCACTTAAATGTGCCAACAGCCCTTTCACAAAAACGCTTGGGGATGTGGAACGGGGAAAACAACCCAAGCGCGGTTTCCGTGTCTTGCTGCAGGCACGTTTCTCCGGCACGGGTGGGGCGGCAGGCGCAGCCCGCCCCGCTCCCT
>NW_008583136.1:16440-17305 GCF_000691845.1 Merops nubicus | reverse complement strand
GCCAGCGGGCTGAAGGGCGTGATGAGGTAACGCGCAGGGGCCGCCCTCACCGGCGCCGCTAGCCCTGCTCCCGGGTTCAGCCTCAGAATACATGGTTGACAGGTTCCCGATCTTCTCTGTACCCATATTTGTTTGGTCCGTAGTTCCCAAGGCAGCCCACTGGGTCCTGGCTGCGCCAGGCCTGGGTGCACAGTTCTTCACACAGTACATACGTTAGAGACCCTGGAAGACCCTGCGCCACTGTCTCCGCCTCGTGGCCCGGTGCCACCTTCACTTCTTCTCTAGCTGCTCCAGCAGCGGGTTGGCTTCGCCCTCGGGCGTCTTGAGGTTCAGCTGCTGCCTCTCCTGTTTCAACTCTTCTATCTGGGCCTTCAGCTCAGCGTTCATGAGCTCTAGACGCTCAGACTCCTAGCAGGACAGAAACACAACCACGTGACTTTACTCCAAGAGGACAAGATCCAAAGAGATACAATTTGGCCAACAAGCCACCTCTGCTCAGTGCTGCCCCTGCAGCACAGAAGCAGCCTGATCAGCTGCTGCCTCTCCTGTTTCAACTCTTCTATCTGGGCCTTCAGCTCAGCGTTCATGAGCTCTAGACGCTCAGACTCCTAGCAGGACAGAAACACAACCACGTGACTTTACTCCAAGAGGACAAGATCCAAAGAGATACAATTTGGCCAACAAGCCACCTCTGCTCAGTGCTGCCCCTGCAGCACAGAAGCAGCCTGAAGACCTGCCAAGGCACCAGGTCCCTCCAGGCATTTCATCCCCAGCCCTGCTGCCTCGCGGTACTTAGTGCCACCACAAGGCAACACGCAGCCACCTCCTAGGACAGGTCTCTGCTGCACCACAGCAGAACCCCCGC
>NW_008583136.1:11136-16409 GCF_000691845.1 Merops nubicus | reverse complement strand
GAAGAGCGTTTGGAAACTAATCCACATTAAAGTTTTCACCCCCTATCTGCAAAGATCTGCTCTTGTGAAATGGCTCCTCATCCCCTGCTGTGTGATTTGCCTGTGTCCCACCACCTCTTGCAGAAAAGCAGCAAGGTGCTGAAACAGTCCTTCTGCCTTGGGATGACAGGTGAGAGTACATCTGGCCTCTGAACAGGGAACCTTCATGAGGGGCTGTCAACCCCTCTCCTGTGCCACACTCCCATGGGTGCTCCTGCTCCAGCACTGAGGCAAGGACACTACCAGCCCTCTCTCCCCCAAATCCAGAGTCTGCCTCTAGCCCTCTCCATGCAGGGTACCATGGGCACAGGGATGCCCATGAGTTCTTCCTGGGCACGCACATGACCATCACCCTCACAGCCTCATGGAAAGTGGGGTAATGAGCCTGTATTTTCCCAGATGGAGGCACAGGAGCAAGGAGAGGCACAGGGGCAGTTCAGGAGGGAGCGCTGTCCAAAGCTGGGGCACCTTTCTAGGGACAGGCCTCCGCCAAGGTCCCTGCTGCACCCTGGGACAGGTCATGGAACCCACCCGCTGCAGGAACTCCGTCCTCTCCTTCTTCTTGTTACGACATCGTGCTGCTGCTACTTTGTTTTTCTCCCGGCGCCTTTTCCTCCTTTCCTCTTCCTCATCCAGCTGCAATGAGATGGAAAAACCTAGGTCAGAGCTGGCAGGTGTGGGGCAGGGCAGGAGATAGGGGTGTGGCA
The DNA here is from genome assembly GCF_000691845.1 of Merops nubicus. NCBI lineage: Eukaryota > Metazoa > Chordata > Aves > Coraciiformes > Meropidae > Merops > Merops nubicus. The sequence continues at coordinate 15,663 of NW_008583136.1, read as the reverse complement.
GCCCCAAGTGCCAGTGGCCACCAGCAATGTGGTCTAATCCTCACCAGGAACCAGGCATGCTGCCACCAGAGCCTCCGACTCCACTCTGCAGAGACACAGGGAGGGGACCAGTGCGGTACCCACAGCTGGGGACCCAGCTGGCAGGGGACAGACAACTCTTTGCAGGCTGGCTCCCTCTCTCAGGGACAAGGGGATGGAGCCCCATCCTGCAAAGATGGGAAGCACAGCTCTGTGAGCACAGTCATACAAAGCATCACACATGCCCAAGGGTGAGAGGGAGAGAAACCTGAAAGGTCCCACAGCTGGGCCTGGCCATTCCCTCCCTTCTGGTACATGGGACTGCCTGCTGCAGCTTCAGCACTGGCTGAGTCACAGGGCCACCATGGTAAGGTGGTGACAGCTCTCACATTCCCTGTAAAGAAGCAGGACATGGCAGTGCCTGTGCTGTTCACCACAACTCAGCTGCTCTCTGCTATCTGACACAAACTACACAGGCCAGGCCAGTAAGCCCTATGGGCTGGAAACCCATAATCAGAGTATTTCAGGGTACTCAGTACAAAGGCTGTGTAAATGGCCCACGGCATGCTCACACCCAAGAACCTGAACCAGCTCCTTCAAGAAAAACCTGAGTGCCAGAAAGCCCTGTGAAGCCACTTTACCAACTTACACTTGGTCGCATGGCCAGAGAAGAAAAGGCCCCAAACGCCTTCATTCACATCTGGCCTGGGACTCTGAAGGCTGACATATCAGACTGAACTGCCTAACTCCTATCAGCTGATACCTGACAGCAAACATCTTTTCAAATGCAGTGGCAGGAACATTTGCTTTACGAGCATTCCCACAGCCTATCTGCACCTTCTTTAAGGACAGCTCCAGTCTGAGAAGGCAGCCACTTCTTTCCCTGCATACCTCCCCAAGTCAGTGTGGTTGAGGAACACGTTCCAGATGAGCTTCTCCCAGCACACACCATCCAAGCAGCCTTGTTGTTCTAGCACCTGGGCTTAGTCACCTCAGAGAAAGTCAGAGATTCTCAATACCAAAACCACAAAGTGGTGGTGGGAGTGGTTGGCCATCAGACTACCGCGCATGTAGGTACACCAATGGTGCCTGCATCAAATGAAAACTGCAGGTGCCACCATCCACAGCAAACTGTGCACACTGCTAACATTCAGCAAGTCCAAAGCCCGCTAATCAAAATATCTCAACGTGATGTGCAAGGACAGGATGAAACATTGACTCAGCAGTCAAGGTGAAGGGGTACCTTAAGTAAGCTCCACACACAATACAGAGCATGTAGCATAGAAGAAAATGTCCAAGTTTTACAGCACTAACAGTTTTTGCATCTTCTCTACCTTACTTCCCAAGCATTATACCAAAGCTGCTATTTCAGCTGAGGCTAAAACACCAAGTCAAGCTAGCACAAGTTATGCGCAGACTTCCATGATGCCAGGCTGCTGCCATTCTTTTGCCAAGACCATGCCAGCAGGCATCATGATGGGAACTGATGTCCCCATGTCCAGCTAAAAATGGCCAGCTCTCACTATAACCAACTCAGACATAGGAGGTGTTAGCAAAAGTGACCATGAAGGCTCTAACTCCATGCTCTGCTGCCTGCTCCTCCTGGCAGGACCAGGATATCTCACAGCAAAGGTACAAGCACCCTTTACAAAATTTCCATGCAGAGTTTAAGAGAAGGTGGACATCAGGGCAGTCACCATTCTCCTCTGGACATTTGCCAACCACTCACCTATCCCCTAGTTAGCTTCTCAGCCTTTTAGTTCAAGGATTGTTAGGAGGGTGCAGAGAGGGGACATGTTTGCAGTTCCAAAGCTCAAGATTTTCCTGACAAGTGCATCCCGAGTTGCAACAGGAACTGGAAGAGGAAACAGCAACCACACAAGCCTGACATGCCTGACATTTGCATGCCCTGTTGCTCCATTCAGTGAGAATCAAAGAAGAAGTGACCTGTCCGTGTCCCCTTCAGCTTCTGCTCCACCCCACAGAGGACCTCACAAAGGACTGTGTCCTTTGGATGGGGCACAGATGCTCAACGAGGGTGACCCAGCACAGACAGTGGCAGCTTGAAGTCTTGGCTCTGCTTTTTGACCACAGCTTCTCTAACTTCATGAAAGCAGGTCTCCTCCTCTCCACTTCTGCTTCATTTCAGTTCAAAAAGGTGACATGGCACTGGTGCTGGTGGTTAGGACTCTACTCAGAGGCACAAGGGACAGTAATGGTGTATCAGCATGTTTCAGTAGATGATCTCCAGGGGATCCCTGCAGGTAGAAGGTCTGAGGCTGCCTCCTGAATTGCTTCAGTCAGCATCAGCAGGGACCAAAGTGATCACCAGACGGAGAGGCAGGGCTGTCCCAGAGGGATCACCCCAGATGGTTTCAGTGGTGGAGGAGGCTGGCAGCACCTGCCTCCAGCCGCCCCAGGAGGAAGGCAGCCTGCCTGGTAGGGTTGTCCACCACCCTGTGGGGAAGCCAGCGGCCAGCAGCCGCCGCGTGGGTTTTGTGCGGACTCCCAGGGAGAAGCACCTCAGCGTCAGGAGATGCTGGTGCCCCCAGCAGAGCAGAGAAAGCCGCCTGTGCCCCAGCTTGCAGGGAGCAGCCTGTCCTGCCAGGCGCCGCGGGGAGCGTGGCGTGCCGGTACCCAGCACCCCGGGGCTCCAGCTCCCCGCGAGAGGAAAGCGGCTGCGCTCCAGAGCCACACGTGGGCAGCTTCTTGGCTACTCCTGAGATAAGCAGCTGCTGCTTCAGCTCCCCCGGGCTTTTGCTGCAAAGCCTGTGCCAACGGGCAGCTCCATTTGCTGTCCTCAACTCCTTGGCTTCACAGGCCTCGTAGGGGAGGAACCAGCAGCAGGGAAGATGGCCGTGTGGGGGCTGCTAGGGGATCTCCCTTTATCTCTCCTCCACGTGATGTCTCAACAACTCAGAGGACACTCAGCACTTCCAGTACCTGCTGTGGGGCAGAGCTGCCTTGTCCCTGTTATGCAAAGGTTGGTAAGAACACATCCCCATGCCCACTGAGCAAAAGAAGCTGTTGCAGGGCCAGCTCCGAGGTTCCCGAGATGCCACAGGAAAGGAGCTGTACCCAGGAAGACAGCACAGCTACAGACTCCATCTTTCTTTCCCCACACAAGATGGGCATTGCACACTGCTTGCTGCATGATACCCAGGCCAAGCTGTCACAAGAGCTTGGGACAGCATTTGACCTCAGCTCCCAACCCATGTCTGCCTGGCCCACAGAGGGAGCAAAGCCATTGGCATCCCCCAAGCTATTCTGATGGCCTCCCACAGATCTAGTCTCAGTTCCTCCCATTGCAGAGCTGACTAGTCCTTCCCTAGATGATTTTTGTGGGATGCTGTATGAGCTGATGACATACCTCCTTGGGCACAGTGCTCCTGTGCAAGGTGATCAGATAGACTCTGTCACACCAGTTCTACCCACAGGAGTCCGCTGCAAGAGGCTGGGGGGAAAGAACTGCTGAGTTTTGAGTTTTTGCCCTAAGAGTTGGGCCAAATCAAGTGTCAGCACCATTTTGAGAGTGGGCTGCTCCCTGGAACTGATGTTTTAACCCCTTCAGCTCACAGCTCAAAACAGACAGCCTTTCACATCATCTACCACCTCCTTGCCGATGTCTCCAGAGAATGCACGTCATCCCATCCTTCACACAGCATCATCAGTTATCCTCATGTAGGTGCAAATGCACTGTGTCAGAAGAGTTGTTCATAAGACCTTCTGACAGCAGCCACCACTCTCACCAACATGGGGCCTCCAAACTGATGGGTTCTCAGCTCTGTCTGCAGGCAGTGCAAGGTGCAAATACCATCACTACAGCAAGGGTCAAGGAGTCAAAGACTAGACAACCAACATATAAGACAACCACGCAAGAAGAACACTGTGCAAGTGTCTCCCAAGTCCCTGCAGCCTGGTTCTGACATAACAGCCTGTGGAACTGAGGAGAAGCTGCCCACCTTCCCTGTCCCAGGAGCCTCAAGGTGAAGCCAGGGCTCATCCCTACCTGGGCAGCAGGGCAGGGGCAGCCCACACAGCCAGCAGTGCCTGCAGGACAAGCTGAGTCACCACTGCCGCTCAGCGCCTCTTACCCACATGTGCCTTGTCCCGCAGGGAAGGCAACGCCAACACCAGCAGCACCAAGGGCTCACTGGCACCAAAGAGAGCACCAGGAGGAAAGCATCACACTCTGACAGGCTGCGCAGCTTGTCCTTTGGGTGCACGCCCCAACCTAGGGACACAGCGGCTACGTCAGACCCCAGTCCACAGGCAGGGTTTGAGTTCAGCTGGCTGCAAGCAGCTGTGTGGGGCTGGTCAGGTCTGGGACACTGAAGTCACCACTCCCAGTTCCCATGCTGCAGGAACAGAAATTCAGGCATGGGGAAGAAGCAGCTGGTGGGGCAGCTGCCAACACGCACGCACGGCACCAAATACGCAGCGTGACACGCTGCTAGAACACGGTGCTGGCCACCCCAGCAGGAAACCCAAGCAGGGCAGTAAAGAAAC
>NW_008583136.1:3021-11105 GCF_000691845.1 Merops nubicus | reverse complement strand
AAAACCGCGGCCCCCGCGGGCCCCCCCGCAGCCAGCAGCCCCTGCGACTCACCTCACTTTTCACAGGCTGAGGTCTCTTCCCGAGCTTCACCTCCAGGAAGTGGAGCGGGGAGATCATGGCGCCGATGTTGCGGATGTCGGCGTACTTCAGCTCCTGGGCGGTCAGGGCCGTGCCCGGCAGTCCCGTCAGCGGGCCCAGCCCCGGCAGCGCGCCGGCCGTCAGGGACGGGTCGGGGATCTGCCCTGGCATCATAGCAGGGGAAACAGCTTCACAGGCTGGAGGGAGAGCGAGACACGGCCCATTACAACCCAGCACAGAGCCCCACGGCGTGGCAAAAGCCAAAGGTATTCTGCACCACCTAATGGGGTGTGAACCAGGGATGGCAGTCGCTCTTCCCCAGGGACGGCAAAGGCAAGGACTAAGCAGAACCTGGGCAGTAGAAACCAAAGTCTATGAATCCTGCTAAGAAGGATATGCTACTGGTATGTAGATCAGGAAGGGAAAAGACCCAAGAGGCAAAGCACCAGAAGAACAGGAGCTGGCTGCAATGACAGGGATATGATTGGTCCTACGGACCACTGGTTTTGGCACTCCTTTCTCTGGAGTGCAGAAGATCAAGGTTTGCTCTTAACTGAGTTTTGATTAATGTATAGTTCATTAGGACAAGAAGATAATTGTACAAAGAGGACCATAATATGCCTTAGGCTGGATTTCCTCTAGGGAGGCTCAGCCTATTGGGACATGAGGATGGGACATGGCACACAGGGACCAGGGATAAAACCGCAAGAGAAAAAACTGCCTCTGAACAAACATCTCCCAGCAGAGACATGAGGAAGTGAAGGCAGGAGGGTAGGAGAAATGGAGCAAGGTGTAAAAGCCTTCTTCCATCAGAAAAGAAGAAAAAAAAAATTGCACTCCAAGTGAGAATAGGATTAAGACAAACTTTAGGACTTATAGGCAGAAGAAAGGGAGTTACCAGAAAATGTGACAAACAAGCAGCTAAGAGATAAAGAAATAAAATTTTACCTAAAATGGGAAGCCTAGAGAGCTGGAGCTGTTATATTAGCCAAAAAGCAAAGGGAGCAGGTAGTAGCTGGGTACAGTGTACATACATCCCTACTTGTGTAATTGGCCTGTGACACCCAAAAGTGACACAGTTACAACATGCAGAGTTCACTTTTGTTCACACCAGCAAGCACATTCCCTGCCTCAACAGAGCCACATGTCCCAGTGCTCCTGCACTGCTCTCCTTGCTGTCCAGTCGGACCAGTCCCAGCACACTCTGGAGCCTCCAGGGACCTACACCATCCTGCCCCTATGCTGGGAGGCACCCACACAGTGGGGAAAGGAACCAGCAACGCCAAGAGAGAGAAACAGGCTAGTGAAGTGGACCCAAAAATCTCACGGCGCAATTTCCTGCAATCACTAAAGCCAGTCGCAAGGCAGGAGTCAACAAGCAGTGGGGCAACTTCATGGAAGAAGGGTCCACAAAGGACCATCGGTCACAGCAGTATGCACAAACTCCTGGAAGCTCTGACACCACCAACTGCCAGCACGAAGAGGTGCATTAAGCAAGGGATAGCATGCACTTGCCCTGCTCTTCCCAAAGCATCCACTCAGCTGCTGAGAGACCAGGTAATAGGCCATACAGACTTTTGGTCCAGGCAGTACAGCTGTGCTAAGCAGAGGCATACACATGTTGTCAAGCCAGTTGCCACAGTTGCTCAGCACCTGCCATCATAGGGTGACCATCCATGTCAGTAGCAGGCTGCAACCTTGTGTACAGCTTCACACAAGATAGGATTGTTGGATCACAGAGTCACAGAAGAGCTGAGGTCTGGAGTGATCTGGAGATCACCTGGTCCAACTCCCCTGTGCAAACAGCGTCAGTGGGAGCAAGCTGAACAGAGTTAATCATAACAAGCAGAGAAGTTAAGGATTTCTTGGTGCTGGCACATCCCTTTACCAAGGAGATTATTTGGAATATTTGCCAATGTGAAGAAACAAGAGATGAGCGAAAGAAGAAAAGCCAATCATGCAAGTTAGTCATGGGTACAGAGGCTAATACAAGCTCCCAGTAAGGGCGCTGTGCAAGCCATACTCGTGGGACGGGCAAGGGTATTTGCATCACAGAGCACCTACAAGATGCAATATGCTGTGAACTGTCATATGCTCTAATCTGCCACCAAAGAGGTCCAGGCCTCAGCATGAGATGTCCCCTGGCAGAGTTTGCTCAGACAGCAGCAGTGACCAATGGGACTTGAGAAGGAGCATAGAAAACAAATGCAGCAAGACTGTGGCCATAAAGAGGTGATGAGCAGTAATCAAGCCCTCTGCTCTGGTCATCCTTCAGGAGGAGGCACCAGAAAGGAGAGAGCAGGCCAATGCTCAGCAGCAATGGTAAGCAGGAAGAAGCTGGGCCCAGCAGGGTTGATCTGCACAAAAACATGAAAACCTGAAAAGGAGAAGATGGAAAAGGTAGGAGAGATGAGTAACTTCGGAAGCAAAGTGACACTACCTGATGAAATGGACCATTTGATAACAGAAGAGAAAGTACTTGATAATGATAACAGACCTCAGAAAAGACTACTTGTCAACTCATTGAGATTGCAAGGGCCTAAATTGATCCAAAGTATCCATTCTTCCATAGGGATCTCTAATTACAGAGAGCTGTAATTTCACATCTGCAGTGGTTGCCTTGTACAGTGTCCAGAGATGCCCATTTGCAGCAGGGCTCTGAAGCTGCACATTACCTCCCTCCCCTTCTTCTCAGGTCAACTTATGGCTAAGATGCTTTACTCCTCCAGAAACTGGGCACCAGCCTACCCTAAGCTGCACAACAGACAAGAAAATGCAAAAAGTTATTTTAAGACTGTGCCTAAATTGCTACCATTTTCCTCGGAAGCTGGCCCGCTCCAGCAGGAAAGCACCAGGTCAGTGAGGTGGTGGCAAAGGGGAGGTGACTCCAGAGGCTCTTCCCAGGACACACTGCCACAGGACTTAGCTGCGTGGAGTTGAATTCAGCCTCCCACTTTGGAATAGCTGCACGCAGTGCAGAGCTCACCATTTCCCAGCCACTGCCATTAAGATGACCCGCACTGGCACTGAAGCAGCAGCCTGCCAACAGCAGCGTGCCCGGGGGCAGCTGCTGCACACCTCCTCACCAGCAATCCCACAGGTGTCCATCCCCAGCTTGAACAGCTTGGACTTAAGTAAAAATTTTTAAAAATTAAAACTTGGTAGCTAAAGTATATCTCCCGGGAGATCTCTTGAGATGTCCCTCCTGCAAATACCACATAGGAGCTGCTGTGGTACATGGATTTGGGCTCCTGACTCACCCTTTCATAGGCTTCAGGCTGGGAACTGACTTGAGCCCAGCACTGGATGCCTAAATACAATCCAGACTTAGGGGACCTGGTTTTAATTTGCTGTCCTCCATCGTGATACGCAGCTGACACCACCTAGGCGCGGGGCTGGACAGTCCAGGTCCTCAGCTAGACTGAATTCAGGATCACTGCAATTTATGAAATAAGGAGAGTGGAGAAATCTGTTCTCCAGACTGTGGGACTTCCAGGCCACCAAGCAACCTCCTGCAATTCTGGGACCTGGGCAGCTCTCCAGGGACAACCAGCTGAACATTTCAGAAAACTGTTTCTCTGGCCTACTTTTTCCTCTCTACCTCTTTGATCTGGCAGCTTTAATATGCCTTGAAACAGCCTCTGCACCAGTGTGACAACAGGCGCAAGTCAGAGTGAAGGAGCTAGGCCAGTACCTAGCATGCTCTAAAAACTTATCCTGGATCCAGGGAATGCAGTGCCAAAGTCCACATCAGAACTGTATCAGTGTAAACTAAATCTAAAGCTGTTCAAACCAAAGCACCGGGAGCCACCTGAAAGAACATGAACCTTCACACTGAGATGAGGTGAGCTGAGAACTAGGTGTGAAGGGGGAAAGTGACATCTACAAACAAGATCTTGCTCGGGGGTCAAGAAGCTCAGGAGCACACTGAGAACTGCCAAGAGTTGAGCCAAGTTATACCGTGGAGAGGAGTATAAAACAATTCCCAGTGGGACTATAACCATGCAAATAAGACAAGAATGAGCAGAAATGCTGCCTCTCTCTGAAGAGCAGGGATGCAGTGATGGACCATCCCACCCAGCCTTTGATTACTCTCTGCCCTAGGCACTGTCACTCCCTGCTGGTAAGAGGGACTCTCTTCATCCACTCCTTCTGCCTCTTCCTCCTGTAACAGAAGTTTTCCTTTCATCCCAACACCCAGATACTTTCACCTTCTTTTCTGGTTACACTAGAGGTAAGAAGTTGTACTTTGATCATGTCAAAGCCAAGGCATGTAATTCTATTTAGTACTTTGGTCTTCCTCCTGAGGCATTTACCTTGGAAGACATTGACATGCCTGCCTAGAGCTTCAGCATATAGGCCAATGGTATCCTGGGGTACATTAAGAAAAGTGTGTTCAGCAGAACATGGGAGGTCCTCCTCCCCCTCTACTCTGCCCTGGTGAGACCTCACCTGGAGTATTGTGTCCAGTTCTGGGCTCCCCATTTCAAGAGGGACAGAGATCTACTCAAGAGTCCAGTGGAGGGCTACAGGGATGACTGGGGGACTGGAACACCTGCCTTATGAGGAGAGGCTGAGAGACCTGGGGCTTTTTAGTCTGGAGAAGAGAAGACTTAGGGGGGATCTAATTAATGTGTATAAATATATGCAGCCTGGGTGTCAGGAAGGAAGGGGCAACCTCTTCTCACTTATGCCCTGCAATAGGACACGGAGTAAAGGTCACAAGCTGGAGCACAAGAAGTTCCACCTCAACATGAGGAAGAACTTCTTTACTGTAAGGGTTCCAGAGCACTGGAACAGGCTCCCCAGGGAGGTTGTGAAGTCTCCTTGGAGATTTTTAAGACGCATCTGGATGTGTTCCTGGGTGACCTGCCATAGACTAGATGGTCCTGCTCTGGCAGGGGGGGTGGACTCAATCTCTGGAGGTCCTTTCCAACCTCTAACATTCTGTGTGTGATTTACATGGTAGGGCAGAAATAACTTTGAAGTTCAAGATCTAAGTTTCACCTTTAAGTTGCAGTTTTTCAATAGCCACATCTTGCTGGATGGGGCGAATATGGCTAGTGCCTTGTCAATTCCCAATTCCTTTCTGGATAATCCCTTGCAGTGTTTGTTGGTTTTAAAGCACATGAATCAATTCACCTCCATATTCCTTCACTCCCTAGCACAGTGCTTTAGCTGGGATTCTGATTAGATTTTTTTCTTTTCATAGCTGATTATTAACACAGTCTTTTCCCCTCAACGTCAGGCAGTCTTTCAGTGTCTCCTAACACGCGCTGAGAAACGTTGTGCCTTCAGTAAAATCTAGCTTTCTGGTGTCCTAAGGCTGAACCACACAATTCCTGTATTGTATCAGCTATGCTTTTTCACACAATGAAGCCAACAGCAAATCAAAGCAGGGAGGGGAAAAAGAATCTGCAGTGTTACATCTGACACTGGGATCTGCACGACACCAGCTCCTCAAGTTTACATTCACTGTAGCTGCGCCTCCTGCGCTGATGCTATTCATCATTCTGTGCCACAGTATCAAGATGCTCCAGAGAATTAGGAGGTGGAGAAGGCTTTCTTAAAACTTCAGTTCAGCAATGAGCAGTGTGTCATCCAATGCTCTCTTCAGCAACTATCCTTGCCCCAAAAATCTGGCCAACACATGATTTCATGGGTCAAAATACAAGTTTGTATCTCCTTAGCTTTCCTTCTATGCTCCCCTTGTTCTGGTTAAAATGCTGGAACACAAGACAACCTGTTGCCACAATGCCTGCAAACTCTCCTAATTATTGCAGTCATTTTTTCATCCTTGCTTTGGTACTGTTGTTATCTTGGTCTCAGTCAACCTCAGGTCAAGCTCAGTTATTTCATCATCAGTTCTCATCCCTCGAAAGCTGACAAGAGTACAGCTTCCTCGCCCACCTTGATTTTACTGCTGCTTTCCCATCAATGACAAGGGCTTCTGTGCTTTATAGTCAGGAGTCTATGACACTAATTACCTTAATATTTCTTAAAGGCAGCACCCACTACTCATAGTTTTCCTCCTATTGGTAGGGTCTGTTATCCTCTGGAGCTTGTGACCTAACAGGAAGAAGCTGTACCAAGTTGTTACTATCCCATACAGCTGTCTAGCTTCCTCAGTGACACCGTCCCTATATACCCTGCTATTCTCTCCTGCAGTTCCAACTCTTATTTGCTTGTTTGTTTGGGGTTTTTTGTTTGTTTGTTTTATCTTTTATTCAGCTACCCCCTTCCCATAATGATCTTGCTGCTGCTTTTTTCAAGGACTTTTTGTTTGTTTAAGGAGCTGATGTTTGTACAGCAGTTACGGCATAAATCTAACGTGCGTAGGCATAATCCACGTAACCCCAGTGTCCCCAGAGGCTTGTCCTCCAGATGGTAGCCTGTATTTACACCCCTCCTGCCACCTCTTCAGTGCTATTCTTACCCACAGACAAAAACTGGCATGGGAATGCCTATCTCTGTTGAAATCATATATTCATTTCCCTGTGCAGAATCTGCCCTAGTTGGTATCCACTGTTCCCCCAGGACTATCCCATGCATCCTCACTTATCCAGAGGTGTTGTTTGCTTCTTCATAAGCCAAATGCAGTCGCTGCAGCTGTGCCAACAGCATCATCCTGCAGAGGGGACCATGACTTCCTAAAGTAGGCTCAGACAGCGACATTTCAATTTAAACTGCCATTACTGTCTTATCTCTGCTGTCAGCTTTCTTGGCGAGAGTGAGGGCTCTTTGCAATTTTATTTTCAATTTTGCTGTCTTATAAATCATGGCTTCATCCAGCAGAAGCTATTTTACATGCTCTGATATCTGCTGTGGTTGATCCAAGTACCTTTACAGTGCTCAGAGAGCCAGTCTAGTACTTAATATTGCCAGCCTGCAGATTACCAGGCACTGTAAATGCCAGTATGCCTCTCTTCTGCCCATGTTAAGTGCTGCACTAAAGCAAAGTCTGTTCTACCAAGCCCCTCTGCGCTGCCTGCAGAACCAAGGCCGTGCTTGCTTGTTGTTCTCTCACTCCAGGCTCGACCTGGGTGCCTGCCATTACTTGTCAGCTGCCATGCATCAAAGTACTGCCAAAGTCTGCAAACCACCATACAAGTGATCTTTGATCTCTTCATCAGTGTGTTAGCACTTAGCGTACAATTGCCATTTGTATGTATTGTCTTGGAGCACCTAAGTCATGGCAATTGGCCTTTCATCTGCTCTTGGCCAACAGGCAATAATTCTGCTGTGGCAATCAGAAGTAGTGCTACCATCCATGAGAAACAACTTCTGATTCCTTAGATTTTACTATGGCTTTTTTGTAATTTTAAACTATTTTTTTTTATCAAGTTTGCTCAGCCTGCGTGTCATATGCTGCATCTTTGTTCATCCTTCTGTTGGCAGAATGATGATTTATATGAAAGCCCTTTCCTGACATGCCCAACTTCTCATGCCCCAAGAATGTAACTTCCTAAACAAAACCAGGGCAGTTGGCTACCACTCCTTCACTAAAGCACAGAGCCAATTGCTTTTTTCCTGGCTGGGGAAACTGAGGGGTGTTGAGGGTCACTGGAACCTAGAGATCTTCTTCCAGTTCAAAGTTCAGCCACTAGTGAGTGCCAATTTAAGCATGATGAAGTTGAAGGCAAAAAGGCACTACCCCATATTCCTAGTGCCATAAGGACTTAGCTGTGAGATTAGAGTTTTCTTCTGTTGTCTAAAACACAATACTCTCCCACTCCCACACAACCGCTATCTGCTCTGTATGCATTTGATGCCTCCAGCTTTGAGTAGTACCTTACAGCAGGTCACTCCATCTCCTGTCTAGCTTCTTCTGTTTTGCATCATTAAAAGCAGTAACTTGCAGTACCAGTGTTAAAGGCCACACTGATCAGAATCAATGTTATTTGCCAACTATCAGAACCCAGCAGCAGCCAAGACCTTTGGCTGTAACCAGTCTTTTCAGATACCCATGCAGTAGTGCTGGCAAACATGGACTTTAACAGCAGCC
>NW_008583136.1:0-2990 GCF_000691845.1 Merops nubicus | reverse complement strand
TGCTGAACCTGTGGATGCCAAAGAACCCACCACCTGTAGTACACTGAAGAGCTGCAGTGACACCCACTGGGATAAAACTGTACAAGCCCTCTTTACTGAGGGACTAACATTACTTAGTGTTTTATGGCATCAGGGAGATCCCCCCTTATTTAAAGGCCAGTTCTAGGCACGATCACAGCATGGGGTACCAGGTGGCATGCTGCAGTACAAGTGCTCGACAAGGTAGTACCCCACTACCTCCACACTCCACTTCCATCTCAAGAGGGAGAGACAGCTCCTACAGTCAGGCACTGGGTTTGCAGGGCCAAAGAAGCATCTGTGCCCTTCCCACAGACACACCCAGCTGCTGCCCTTGCTGTTCCCTTCCTCTCATGGGCAACTCCATGTGATGGGAGAAGAGCTGCAGGGTTTATGAACACCTGTACACGTAGCATCTCATCCCAAGCTCCAGTGTGTGGACCACAGGGCCACAATGCTGAAGAGCAGAAGAAGCTGTGAAGGATGGTTCCTCAGGAGATGGAAGTCTAAGCCCATTTTGTCAGTGGGAACAGTCTAGTTCAGTCCTGCACGTCTAATTTCACACAGATGGCAGGAGGAACATCCGAGTCATTCACAGAAAGAAGGCTGTGAAAAGCTTTCTGACAAGAGGAATGTAGGGAACCTTACTGCCTCCCTTCTCTTCTCCATCAGGGATGCACGCAGCTCCCTACACTGTACTCACAGGGTAGACCAGAGTGGACAGCCTCTCCTCAGCAGAAGTGAAGTTTTTCAGCCCTTCATCAAACCAAGTCCCACCATCAGGCCCCTACACTTGCCTGTCTGATGCTTTGACTCCTAATGGCCCTTATGATGAGGTGGGATACCAGTCCTTGGGTTTAGAAATAACGCCTTTTTTGCCATTAGCAAAGCATCTGGCTCACAGTCCTTTTTCCCTGAGCATTTTCCTCCATACCTTCACAGGGTAGTAAAAAGCTCTAGTTTAGCATTACACTGCCCCCACCACTGCAATGCAGCGACTGACTTGTAAGCACCCTGTGACAGCAGGGTTTGTACAGCCCCTGGCGCAGCACGGCTCCTCTGCTGCAATGGTTAACTGCAATAACTGCCCAAAATAGCAATTAATTATCACGGTATTATTATTAGAGATAGCAGTTAATTATTTGTGGCAGACATTTAAGTGCTGTACCACCCACTGGACGGCAGTGCAGAGCAGAAAGGTAAAAGCTATCCTGCTCTTCTGCCTGAAGCTGCTCAAAAGGATTTGAGGAGGAAGGAATATCCTTGTCTGAGCCAGGCTGCAGCTCACATACTGAGGTTAACAACTGACTTGTTGAAATCCCCCAGGACTGTCCATGACCACATGCGGTCAGGGCTGGAATCTTCTTCAAGAAGACAATCCTACTCCAGCACAGAGCTCTGCCCTCAGGGGCCAACAACAGCCTCAGACGTGAGAGGCTTCCCTGCTACAAACTCCTCAAAATTATGCCCTGAATGCCAGGGTCATCCACAAAGACCTCTAATCCATATAAAGACCAGCTCTGGCTAGTTTGCAATAGCCCTGCTCAGCTGAGAGGCCCATATGGGCCTTCAGCTCCCTGGCTAAACGTTAAAATCATCTGCAATGTTTTGATTGATACTCTGGACAGTACAAGCAACTGAGACACCCATGCAAGCAGCCAGAGACAGATGGCATCAGGTTTGCCATGCCCCCTCCTTGCTGCACTGGCACTTCAGGACACATGCAGGCTTGCAAGGGGTCCATGCCAAATACCACAGCTCTGCCTTCCTTGCTCTTGGGGCCAGGTCCACCAGGAACAGCCTACTGCAGTGAAAAAAGCCTCTCAACAGCTTCATGCTCAAGACACTGCATGCTGCCAAGGACCTGGCCCAGCAATGCAGCTGAAGAAGCAAACACTAGCACAGGGAAGGAGACCACAGAGCAGACACTCAGAAACCTGCACTTGAGCAGCCTAGTTGGACACACTGCTCAGAGGGCAGGAGGAGGCAAGAGGCATGAGGGAGGATCTACTCTTCCTTGTCAAGTACCACAGCACAGAGACCTTTGCATCCTGTAAGCAAGGAAACATTCAATGCTCAGCAATGAAGAGGGAGAAGCATCCATAGGTCTCTCAGAAAGGAGACAGAGGCAACAACCTGCACATTAACTCTCAGATCTTTTTAATCCCCCAGACCCCAGGAACCTGAGACAACCAATTACTGTTTGACCCAGAGACTATTTGGATGGTGGCTCCTGCACCCACCCACTCATCCCCCAGATGGGCAGGTTTATGACTTTTTAACTCAACAGGAGTCATACTAAGAATCTGAACCCCAACAGCTGGCATTCCCAGATGTCTCCACCCAAGCACTCACCAGCAAATTCCCAGTGCAAACTTAGGCAATAGCCCCTAGATAGAGTTTTTCATGCAAGATTTCTCCAAACTAGCTAAAAAAATCCCTGTCCGAGCTGCAGAAGCATTTGTTTCTGCCGAGCTCTCGGAGCCCAAACACATGCACACACACACACACACACACAGTTTGGCAGTGGTTGTGTTCCAGGGCTGGTAATACAAGCCATGGAGCAGGCTGCCAAGACAAGCAAGAGAACGAGCCAGGCCCCATTTCATTGGCCACCATACGCTGCATATGGCCCTGGAACCAGCCAGCACAGTGTTCTCACCCTCCTTGAAGGCATAGGAGATCCTGTGTTTTCAAATACACCTCCACAGGGCCTTCATTAAAAGAAAATGGAAACATAATGTGGCTCTCGCTCTCTCGATATTTCTTCCTTTCCCCCAATTTGCTCTCAAACCGCTTTCCCTCCCATGGAAAAAGAAAAGCGCCTCCTGGAGCAGCCCGTGCAGAAGAATGCAACTTCCACTCAACTCCACGCCTGAGTGCTAAAGCGGACTTGGGACCGAGCGGTGGGGGCAGCTCTAGGGCCCCTTTCCTGCCCGGGCCCCGCGGGCCGGAGGCACGGCTCGGCACGG
>NW_008583135.1:0-1973 GCF_000691845.1 Merops nubicus | reverse complement strand
CAGCTCCTGCCTGGCCGGACAGAACTGAGCTCAGTGGGGAGCTGTGGGGTAGCCCCTCTCTGCTTGGCACATTCCTGTTTCTGCACCTTCACACCAGTCCCCTGCAGCCGGCCCTTCCCTGCGGTGTGGCTGCCACAAGGTCACTTGCCATCCCCCTTGCCCTGTCCATTCTGCTTCAGGTTTGCACTGCTGCATTCTCCCCTGCCGACTGAAAGGGTGTTTGATGTTTGCAGGGAGCTGGATGGTCTGAAGAGAGGAGGTGTGGGCCTCTCTGAGGAGCCCCAGTGCTACTAGTGAAGCGGCATCATGCTGGCTCCAAAGAAAGGCCTGCTATGCAACCTCAACCACATCCATCTGCAGCACATCTCTCTGGGGCTGCACCTCTCGCGGCACCCGGAGCTCCAGGAGACCCCTGGCTCCATGGGTGCAGGAGACCAGACCAGCTGCAGTGATTGCTCAGAGAACTATGAGCAAGTGGATGCTAATTCCAACAATCCCTCCTTGAAATGCCATTGCTGTGAGTCCCATACTCAGCAGCTGGTGATGTTGGGCCTCCAGAGCCAGGCACCTCAAGATGATTTCCCCTGCCTGCACGCTGGGGAGGAGGTGGCTTCCCCTTGTGATCCCCCTTGTGATCTGGCCTCCTCCTCCTCCTCCTCTGTCAGTAGCTGCTCAGATTTCAGCTTGGATGACTCCCCTGTCTCAGTGTACTGCAAGAGCTTTGCCAGAGAAGAGTCCCAATCCCCTCAAAATCAGCCCAGTGTCATTGCCATAGAAGATGCCCAGGATGGTCAGTTGCTGGCTGACCAGGGTAGAACGTGTGACGGAAGAGATGCCAACTTCAACCCCCCGGTGCTCCAGAGACCAGATGTCCTGGCTGGAGGGAGCCCGGACAGCCTCTGCAGCAGCAGCCTACTTGATTCCCAGTGTGATGAGACCTCTCCCAGCGTGGCAGTGGAAGGAACCACCAGCATCTGCACTGACCTAGACCCTAACTGCAACCCCCTCCCTGAGCCTGATGCTGCACCTCTGGCGCTGCCTGCGCCGGGACAGCGGGATCCTTCTCTGAGCAGAGCTCCTGAGCTGCAGCCCCAGGCTGGCAGTGGCCCCCCACCTGTGCCCCCTCGGCCCCGGAGACGGCTGCAGGTTCTGAACAAGCACAAGGCAGCACAGCCACTGCTGCCCACACGGCCGATGGAAGCGGAGCCTGCCTTGGGTGACCTCTGTAGGGAGGTGGGCAAGAAGACCATCACGTCCTTCCATGAGCTTGCCCAGAAGAGGAAGAGGAATGCTGCTGGGCCTGCTCTTGCCCAGGCCAGGGCTGACCGGAGTGACTGGCTGATCGTATTCTCGCCTGACACGGAGCTGCCACCCCCCAGCGAGCTCCTCTCCAGTGCCACGGGCCAGGACCCAGCCCAGCTGCAGCTTGACAGGCCAGCGAGACCTTCCAGCTCCAGGCAGAGAGAGGTGACAACATTCAAAGAGCTGCGATACCGCAGTGGCTCCAGCAAGCCCAGGTGCCAGCCAGTGGGCAAGCGGGCAGAGCTGGTGGCATCTCAGTACCCCTCTGCATCCCTTGAGGTGCCCATGGGCTGCAGCAGCTCCAGTAGCAGCGCCAGCTGGTCTCCACCCGTGCCTCTGCGCGGGCGGTTTCTGGCACCCATGGGCAGCCAGGAGCTGCACAGCAGGAGGTCCCGGCCAGGACTGCTGCCCGTTGCCGAGGGGCAGCCGGGGGGCGCAGAGGAAGAGGGGCTGTCGCCTCGGGGCTGCCTTCCAGGAGAGACAGCGCTGGGCATTGGCTGTGGTCAAGACCCATGCATGGGGAAGCTCGAGGGGCCTGACGGGGCCCCCTGGATGCCAGGGACAGTCAGGAGAGGAGACAAGTCCCACGAGGAGGGTAAGAGCCTGGGTCCCTGCTGGGCTGGGTGTCACCCGCGAGGGGCTGAGTGGGGCCGGAGTGGGGCTGCGGGACC
>NW_008583134.1:0-5474 GCF_000691845.1 Merops nubicus | reverse complement strand
ATAAAAAACAGTCTCGTCTGTTACACACCCAAACTCCTCTTTAGCATCCAAATTCTTTTTTGGTTCATTTCTTTTTAATCTGATCCTGAAACAACTTAAAGGGCCTTTGGTTCAGGTTCTTCAAAGCTCTATTTTTTACTTGTATTTTATATACTTAATTTTAGCTTAAAATTAATCATTAATTGAGTAATATCACCATTGCTGTTCTACAGATAAACTGTCAGGAAGGAGAGTTTTTTCTAGTGTAAAGATCTTTGTGCAACTATCTTTCTCACACATCCCAGAGTAATGTTTGAAATAATATACTATTCATTCTTTTTTGTTAAGCCTGAAAAAGCTTCAGTTCATCAAAACGTGTAAATGAATGTCCCTTTTCAATTATGGTCATATGAAACATTAGTGTTTTAACAGAGAGTTTTGATCAAGTGTTTTTGATCAAGTTATGCATTTGTTTTAAAGGCCTTTGGGACCAGATTTAGTATGACTCCAATACATAGAGAGTGAACTGGCTTATCTGCTAGAAATAGTTATTTTAAACTGCTACACATTCATGTTGTTATACTACAGATATTCCTGATATTTTAAGCTGTAATTCCTCACAGACGCATTGCTGAAATCAAAAGTTGTACTCTGTTCTAAGTCTGGTTTTGCTAAAGTGTTACAGAACTGGTTTACAGAATTGTTACTGAACTGGTTTGTATTCATAGAAAGTCTATCAGAGTAAGAACATTTTTAAAATACATTCTTTTGTTGTAGTGCAATGAATGCTTATGTAGTATTTCTAGTTATTAGTACTAATTTACCACTAGAATTTGTATGCCTGGTTTATTTATAATAGTTTAAAGCATTTTTTAAAGTGTATTTTAGAAAATGTAATTAATTACTTCTCTTAGCTTACAAAAAAAAAATAAAAAGAAGTAGGTTTGCTTTTTTTAAGCTGTTGAATCTAGAAGCACACAGAGAAATTACACAGTAAAAGCTATATGTTTCATCACCTCATCAGAATAATGAAATAGTGCATTAGGCATTCCACAAGCATTGCAATCCAGCAGCTACACCTTGAGTGTGCTAACTCAGCTTCTATAGTGAAGGATAGGAGCAGAAGATGGTAACTTATATATTAAAATCAGAATGTGCTGCATTTAGTGGAGAATAGGTAAAATTAATTTTTTTCTAGTTTAAAAGATAAACACAATTTCAAAAGAGAAAATGGAAGAGGATGCCACTGAGTTGTTAAAATCCAGTTAACAATGCCATCAGCACTTCAGACTAAACATCTTAAAAAATAGGAACAGATTTTAAGTTTTCTATTTATTACAGTCCAGATGAGAAAACACAAAAGAGTATATAAAGGGGAACATATTGAAAAAAAAAAAAAAACCAAACACCTTGGGTTTTTGTTAGGCTTTTCCTTGATTTGTTTTTCTGTTCTATCTTAAGATTTCCTTGTCTAAATAAGTAAAAAAAATTAAATTTGATTGTGTAAAGCCTTTACCTTTTCATTGTTAGACAGTTTAATGTGTGACTTTGTACCTAAGCATAATTTCAGTGACAGAAACTTGACCTCAGCTGACTATCAAACTATGGAACTATCAGACTGGGAGTACATCCTAGGGTTTTTCTACTCAGCTTTGACTTCAACCAATTAATGTCTTAGAAATTTTGGAGGTTAAAATTTTGGACCTCTAAGAAATATCTCATGGATTCCCAGCAGGAGCCATGAATAGCAGTCTTATACTGCTGTTTAAATACTGATTTTAGCTTGTGTATTTTTTACAGTAAGGTTTTATACAGTTATGTTAATCAATGGACCAATGATACTTTGCTTTTCGGCCTTAGTTCTGGCTAAAATTATGACCCCTAGCCTAGCTGATTCTTTCGGGAACTCATTACCCTGTATGTCTAGAAAAAACTTTAATAACACTGATTCGTATATCCTGCCATTTTCCATATCCTTCTTTTAAAGCACCAGAATTTACTGCCAAAGCAGTAAATAACACTTATCTACTGGTTAATTAGTGTCTTGATCAATGAATTGGTTGAGCTGAGTGTGAATGGTTTCTTGAAATGTTACTAACCCAATAACACTTAACTGTCAAGTTTTAAAAATCTGAAAATCAGTTTTCTTATCTCACCAGTAAATAAAAAGGAAATCACACAACACATGAAGGATATCAGAACAAATTTAATGATGTGCTGTTTTACTGTGTTAAAATCAGTAAGACCTTGTAAATTCAGTACAGTTAATGAACATGAACCTAAGTAGGAAGAAAAGTAAAAATAAATGTCTTGTTTTATGATTAAAAATCCATTTAAAACACATAAACATGTCATAAAAACATCTCAAATTTATTCTACTTCATAAGATAAAATTAACAATCAGAATCAATTAAGTGAGAAAGAAATTCTAGTTTATTGAAATGAAAGTAAGGTTTATCTACACTCTACTGAGGACAAAATTTTATTCCTAAATCACAGTTAATACTTATAAATTTGTTAATCTACTCACTGGAGTAGATTTGTATAAAATCTTACTATTGTTTTGAGAGTCCAGTTAGGCAGTTCTCATGATTAATGAGGAGTCACACTCCCCTATTTCCAGTGTTACCCAGAAGCACAGATTTCCTTTTTTCAGCTTCTTGATTCTAATGAATGAGAAGGATAGACTGCTTTAGATTCTACTTTCTAGGTATAATGATAAAGGATAAAAATTAAATAAAGCTCCAAATTGTGTACCTGCCTTTCTTGTTTTTCAATTTTTCATTAAAATGGATTTTTTAGGATGTTGTTATAAATATGCTACTACTCTTACTAAATTGTTAACATATTAATTTTAAATTCAAGAAAACTCAGAACTGTAGAGAAGACCTACACTGATGTATATTCTATCAAAAAAATATTTTCTAGATTTTGATCATTAGCTTTTTTAATTACCTTAGGACCCCAGACTTCCAGTGGGGAACTGAGTGTTAGACATGTTAAGGTGTCTAATACCTTCTTCAATATAAAAAAAATATCAGAGATACACTGGGTGCTTTTACTTGGCACCTTGCTTAGGAGTAGAAAAGGAAGAATGTAAATCACATTGATCTTGCTGTAGCCATAATTAATATAAAATATATATTTGTGCTAAAAATACTTAAACACAAAAACATTATTGAAAACCACATGGTAATGATGGTTCAGAGTGTTACATGTTGCAGGATAATACATGTGGCTAGCTGAAAGTTATATGGCTAATAAACAAGAATGTGAGCATTTGGCACTCACCATATGTGCTGAAAAGTTGAAAATTAGAGGAAATACTGTGTGCCACATGCACTGTTGAGCCCAGGGGTTACAGTCTGAGTGTGCTGTTGGGAATCATAGGATAATGGCTCAGTGGTGCTTGTATCAGCCTGGTCTGAAAGTACACTCAGTTTCATATAACCCAAAATCTTTTTACACTCTTTTGAACCCAGTATAGCTTTAAAGGCCTTGGAAAACATTTTATGGGCTTGAATCCACTTGCTGATATGAATTATGTTAGAGCTCTGGAGACTAGACAAAATCTGTACTTCCAACTGAATTGGCAGTTAAAATCCTTTTTCTTGTGTTCAAGAATGAATTGTTGATTATTTAAAGTAATAAAAGTGAGACAAATGTGCTATCAAAACTTACAAACACATGGAAAAAGTAATTTAACATTCTTGTTTTCTACTTCTTGAACAATCAAGAAGTCTGATGTGTCATTAATCCATCTATTGGAAACATACGAAATTAAACCCATCTTTTTTATGTTCAACTGCTATGAAAGCAGTTGGCAAGATGATATCAATCTGAGTGCTACATTTTTGTGTCCATAGTACATAGGACTACTTTGAATTTTAAGGGAAAGCTTAAGTAATGAACCTTGCTTACTCAAAAGGAAGTAAAACTCTTGACATTAATGCAAAAAGGGAAATGGAAGGATGACTGATTTTCTTTATATACTGTGCAGATGGGAAGAAAAAGGTCCACTTTTGTCACTTTCAAGTTAAATTGTATCAAGTTAATGCAGGTTTTTAGATATGAAGCAGAGATACTAAAGCAAGCATAAATTGTATGAAACCTAACTGACTATGCTCAAAATTAAATGTCAGTACTATTAGAAATCCAAAAGACTGTGTAAAACTTACTAAAAAAAGTCACTGTGGTAGGTCCATAAAATAATGTTCTCAGAGACCACCTGGCATACTTCTATGACTTTTTTATTTATTTATTTATTTATTATTATTATTTGAAGTGAGCAGTAGTGAGAATTCTTAGGGTATTCCTGTTTGCAATAGAAATCTGACCATTAGAGTTACGATGTTTTTACGTGTGTTGGAAATGAGTAGTTGGACATGGTGAGTGGGAAGACTGTGCCATCACTTTGTTAGTAGACTTAATCTCTGGCATCCCCCTACTTGTACAATACAGAGGTCTAAAATTACAAATGTGTATTGTGAAAGTGGGATGTGAGATATTTGTGCTAAGCCATCACTAATTTCAGACTCTCTTTTGGGAAAAATCCAAACCTGTATAAACCACCAAATCTTAATCCTTTTATGGACAGAAGGAAAGAAGGAAATCATAGATGCCAGACTTAGTAAATAAATTCACAACCACAGAAATGTTTATTTGAAATTTCTCAAAACATGTGTAGAGTCACAGGACCATGTAACAGGTTCTACCTCCTGTTCAAAGTAGGTCTTTAGAGTAGGGTGTTTAGGGCACTGTCCAGTTGAGATTTGAGTATCTCCAAGGTGGGACATACTTAGCCTCTCTGAGCACCTTTGCCAGAGTTTGCTAACCTACAGAATGGAAAGCATACTTCCTTATATCAGAGTATAATTTTCCAGCTTTCAGTTTAGGACTGCTGCTTCTTGTCCTCTCATTATGTATCTCTCAAGCGTGGTTTCAGAGTCTATTCACCCTCCTTTTGAGTAGCTGTGGATATATATTTAAAAAAATAAAATAAAAATCATGATAGAAAATATACACACATATGAACTGAATATTTCAGCTACTCTGAACTGGATACTTTCTGTGCCTATCTCAGCTTGTGATTCCATCACTAAATTCTTCACACAGATTAGGAGCCTATGTAAGCACAGAAACAGTAAAAAGTAGAATCCTTTTATTAAGACCTTTTCTTTTTTTTTTTTTTTCCTGTTTTCTGCTGCTTTCCTCTTTTCTACCTCTTTCATTTCCTCTCTTTTCCTCACATTCCATCATATGTCTGTGTCACCTGCAGGGTCTTGACTTTTTTTCTAAATCACCGTTCCAGTAGAAAAATGAGACAAAGTCAACATCTTGTTGGCCTCATGGTAATAATCCTTCAATGAGACCCTGAACAGCTTTTATGGCTAAGGCAGATGTCTTTAATCCAGTAGAATAGGTTGCCAGTGGAAAATTAAATAAAATAAAAAGACATATGTTCAATATTGTAACAGACGAGACTGGTTTTTTTA
>NW_008583133.1:16004-37604 GCF_000691845.1 Merops nubicus | reverse complement strand
GGAGCCACCGCCCCGCCGCTCCCGCTCCCCTCCACCCCCTCACCGGCCCCGTCCCGCGCTGACCCCGGCACGGGCTGCCGGAGAACGTCGGGAAAAGCTGCGATTTTGTGCTACCAAGAGCGGACCCTGTCTTCAGGTTTCCTCTACAAACACACTCATATGTTTTCCTAAAGATTAGGAAAGTTTGAAAAGCTACAGAGATGAGGGAACATGAAGTGCTGTGTAACACAGACAGGCCTTCAGCAAATAAAAACGAGGGGAAAGGAGGAATAATATCCAGGTTATTACTCTTTGAAACACTGCATCAAAATGCATATTTCAAGGCAAAATAACAGCAAGGCAGTGATTTGAAAACTTCCCATCTAAAGCAGAAAATTGTAATGATACTATGTTGAGTGGGGATTTTTTTTCCTGGGCAGTTTTCATGCAGTAGATGCTCCTACCTAAGATTGCCATTTCTCAAAGGGATCCCGACCTATTTGTCATTCATGTGCTATTGCAATGGTTATGTAAAGTAGACAGTTGTACTATCTCCACCTGATGAGAAAGCGATACACTTTTGCATTTTAATATAAAACACATTCTTCAAAGGATCAGAATAGGTATTACCTAACTTATTTTTCAGAAAATCCTCTCTTATTTATACTTTGTACTCATTTAGCTTTTCAGAGTCTTCCTCCTGCTGGAAAATCTCTGGAGTTTACATGGCATATCTCTGTGTCACATGTGCTCCTTTTAACAGCCAATATAAATGTTTCTCAACTCTACACTCAGCTTGAGTCTCACTTAGGAAAGTCAAGCAGTGCCTCTGCTTTACTCACCATACAACCCAATGACTGTTATCTACCCACTTGCCTTGCTGCAGAGCAGCGGCTCCCAGAGCCTGGCCCAAAGCTGGGTTTGATCAAACTGGGTGACAAATCCCATCCTGATTCCCAGCACTCTTCAGCAAGCTCTGTTCCCTGATATTTTTCCTTTCCTGAGGACGGGAGGTGCAATGCTCGATTCAGTGGCATCTCCTCCTTGACTCTCTGCTCCCAGAGGCTGGGACCTGGGAGACTGTGGTGGTATGCTCCTGCTAAGGTGATCCTCTGGGACAAAGCATCTCCAGGGGACTGAAAATGGCACTTACTGCACTTCAGTGACAGGAACCTTGTTTAACATGAGGTTCAGTTTGTGCGTGGCAGAGGCAGGGTATTTCATTCGTTTGTTCAAACACTTCAAAGACTTCAGAAATAAAAATTGTTGAAATTGCTGCATGAATCAAACTTTTAAAAAAGTTTATATTAAAATGTGAATCACTGGCTTGCTTCAGGGGAGGAAAAAAAGTCTTGTTTTCAGCAAAAACTTACTTTGGTGTCCTGAAAATCAGTAATTAAAACCACCACTAACAGAGAATAATCATCTGGAGTGCTAATTTCCTTCTGTACATAAAATGCTTAAAAAGGACAGCATATGAGAGAAAAGTTCAGCATCAGCATTTGCTTCAAGATCCAGTGCACCCAGGGGCTGGCTCAGGATCCCTCCTGCAGGGAAACGAGAGCTAGAAAAGTTATTTCTGTTGCTGTGAAGAGAGGTTGGATTTCTGATGCTATATGCCTGCACCGTTTAATAGACCTCAGTCACGAGCAAACCTGAAATGTCACCCCCAGGTACATCATCCCCATCGCTGTCATCCCCCATGCACATGTCAGAGAGAAATGCCACCACCCTGGGCAGAAAATGCAGCTGCTATTTGCAGTGCAACAACACAAGACTGGAAGCAAAGAATATGGTTTCCAAATTAAACAGCGGGAGTAATTTCTGCCGACAGGATGCAATTACTCCTCTTGTAAAAGCTGTGGAACACT
The DNA here is from genome assembly GCF_000691845.1 of Merops nubicus. Classification (NCBI taxonomy): domain Eukaryota; kingdom Metazoa; phylum Chordata; class Aves; order Coraciiformes; family Meropidae; genus Merops; species Merops nubicus. The sequence continues at coordinate 35,754 of NW_008583133.1, read as the reverse complement.
TAATGGCTTCAAGCACTAATACCTATGGAAACAGAGCCCTCCCCAAACACCCAGCCAAGTGCTAGCTTACTATTGGCTTGGGGAGCAGTAAATGGCCGTGATCACATCCTGTACTGCCTAAAACCTCAGGAGCCTCCTTCCAAACACTGCTCTAGCTTGACTGATGAAGTTCCTGAAATCAGGTACGATTGCTGCCCAGGGTGACATTTCTTCCACCTCTCAAAGGAGCTGTAGTTAACACACTGACTGTGCCACAGCCCTAAGCACAGATTTTCCACCATCACATCTCAATGCTACGTCTGTGACTATTTCAGGTAATTTATCTGACAAGACTACCGTATTCTCAAAATATCCTGTTTATGAGCAGGCAGGATATAAGACTACGTCAAATATATCAGGGTAAATGCAGTAGGATAATACAGCATCACAAACTTGATGTGCTCCTGATAGTTTTTTTCTTAAGATCTGGTCAAAATACATTTCCAGATCAGAAATAAGCAGCAGCAACTTAACACAGAAATACTTTAATCATGGCCAGAACACTCCCAGCATCCAAAAGCCTCTTTGTAGAAAGTGTGTTGCATGAAGTATGCCAGCCCTTTAATACCCCATGGCAACTCAGCCCTTACATTTGTATGCAGAAATAAAACCATACTTAGGAAAACAGACAAGCAGAACTCTCCATAAAGCAACTCTCCTGTTGCAAGATTTTTACTAGCTATACTAATGGAGCCTAGAGCTTGGGAGGAAACAAATCTCCCAGCACATCCTCTTTCATTTCTACCAAAAATATTAAGTTTTCACAGCAGATTCATATACCTCTAGCCTTCTGCAACAAAACGAACTCCAAACAAGGCTAGAAGGCTTACCTCCCCTCTTGCAGAGTATCATGCATTTCCCAGAGATTTTAAGGTGGGATTTGTTAAAATAAAGAGAGGTGTTGCTTATCACGTTAGAAGATTGTCTCTAAGCAACAGAAAAAGACAAAGTTTTTCTGCACAGCCCTGCCTCAAACATCAGCAGAAAAAAATGCTTATGTGCTGACAATTCATCTGAGGAACTGCTCTGGAGCTTAACAGGCCACAATCAAGACATCAGAGATTTATTTTGAACAAGCACTTGGGGGAACAGCCATGAATTCTCGATGTTAGTGGTGCCAGTCAGGATGTGATTCTCCCAGCCTCACACCAACGGAAGAAAAAGATGATCTGATTTGCGACTATTTCACAGCACAAAATTTCTCCTTAAAATATGTAAAGACTCCTCCTGAGCAAAACTCAGCATGCTTGAGGTACGAAACATTGTCTCCCTGACCTTTCAGAAACCCAAATAACTCACATTTGCTCTTTCGTGAGTTATGTTATTGACAAATATGTTTTCTTTCATCAAACACATGCACAAAAATCTTTACCAATCATATCTCTATCACCATGGTCCTCCAGATCTTTCAGCATGATTTAGAGAAAGGGAAAAAAATGAAAGAAAAACAAAACCTGGCAGTACATTAGGCAGCTTTGGGCAAGGAAAATGATGGATTCTCCCAAAGTAATTTCCTGCAAAGTGAGATTTGCTTTAAGGATCTTGATGACGTATGTTAGTGCTGGGAAGCTACCCAGACACGTGAGACAATCCGTTACAGCCAATGCAGCCAAGACAGAGGCCACTACTGGGTTTTAGAAATTAAGAACCCTAGTACAAAGGATCAGAGGGAAGGGATTTTTCTGAAGAGTTGAAGACAGGGAGATTTTATTTCATTTACATCACTCTAGTACCTCCTAGGATGGTCCAAATTAGACATATTTTTGTACCAAAAGCATATGATGCCACACTAGGCCTTGTTCTCCTCCTAACTCTCTTGGCAAAAGCATCAAAGATTTCCTAGCACAAAAAGGCCACACTGTGGTTTTGTTTTCAAACATCACTTCCAGGAAAAATGAGAGGAAAAAAGAAAAAACAAACCTCAGCAAGATATTCTGTACCCAAGGACACAGCTGAATGGTTCCATGTGAGTTATTTTCAGGCTTTGCAGGCTTTGCATTTGTGGTATGAACTCTGAAAAGTCATTACCAGTAATTTTGTCAGTTCAAATGTTTGTAACGCATGAGAAATAAGTGCTTTTAAAATGAGAAGTCAGATCCTAACCACTTGAGGGACACTTACAGATCACCTTCCTACAACTTCAACCTAAAACCATTTCACTATATTTAAATACTTTTAGGATGCTTTTAGTAAAGCAAGGCATTCAACATCTGGCTTAAGAAGCTGGTTTTCAGAGAAGAATTAAATGCTACAAGAAGTACAGTGCAGTGCTACAAGAAGATGATATGCTTCACTCTTTTTCACTTGAAGGACTGCCTGTTTTGTGGGGTTAATCCAAAATGAGCCTGCAGTCCAGTCATAACTTTTCTCTCTTCGGTACAGCCAAGCAAAAACAAGGAGAAATGGTACCATTTTTCAGGAGAGATTTCTTCACTGTAACTAAACTAAAAAATTTATCCCATACAATTCCACAGTCAAAGGAATGTTCACACTGATGTATAGAAAAAGTTTGTCTGAATTTTGATGAAGAGCCTACCTATGAGCTTCATTTCATTTGCTGTATTTTAATGACTGTTGTTAAAAATCAGCCTGAAGATGGAAGCTAAAACCAGAAAGAAAATGCAAGAACGGGGGTGACTTTCAAGCACCTGTTTAGATTTCTAAGTGAGGAAGCAGGCAGTGTGCTGTGGTGGTCTGGGCAGTACCAGCAACCTGCAGTGCCTCCCCTCTCCCTTCCCAGCAGGACTATCTCATAGTGCCATGGAAGATACATGATGTTCTTTGAGCCTACACTAACCAAATTAACAAACAAAATTAAGGTCATGATTCTATGAGCACAGGAACAGATCAACCTGATAAGCCCGATTAACAATGGATTTCCAAGCAGACTTTCCATACACGTAATCTCTCTCTGATGCTGATATTTTGGGGTCTGTGTGAGGTTGGACAGTAACAGTCTTGCTGTTAAAAAGTGTTAAAAGTTTCTCCTCGATGCAGGCACATCTGCTGGCAAACCCTAGAGGCACCAGTTGTGCAATCTCTGCACTTCTGTCAAATTAACCTGAAATCAGGCTCCAGATTTACTGAGAGTGTGAAGTGGAGACTGCACACAGAGGGAGTGTTTGCTTAAGCCTTGTTTCCGTAGGGAACTGGGGAAAATGTCTGCTGATTTTTAAAAAAAAATAGTTTTCCATGGATTTATGTAGGGGCTGGGAAGTCCTGCAGCTCTGGTTGTTGCCCACTAGAGGCTGGGAAGCCCTTATCCCTGCCCTGGCCTTGGCCTGTCTGAATCCACTGAAAAGGAGATGAGGAATGGGGAGCACCAAATATGAGATTTTTTTTTTCTTCTGGCATTAGAATCTTAAAATCTCATTTGTGGAGCAAGGCACCCCAACCCTGGCGTACTGGTGGAAGCAGCAGGACCTTTTGTGGGCAGCCAGCTCTGCTTACCTGCAACTGGAAACCTCAGAGGGGAAGGAGCACGAGAAGACAGAGAAGGAAGAGGGGTGGGATTTAATGAACAAAGTTTGTTGGAGATATAAAGCAACAAACACACATGCACAGGTAAACCATGGTGGAGGCCAGCATGCTGAGAAGAAGCCTGAGGATATTTCTCTATATGCCAGGAACCACAGAGGGTTAGTATAAGGAAAAGCAATATTGGCAAAAGTTCTGTTCCTCCAGTTTTAACTCAGTCAAAACTGAGGTTCGCTGGGTTATTCAGAGATTGTATCTTACCACAACCCTGCCTGACAGACACGGTAAAATCAGCAATTACAGACAAGACTTGCACAGAGCTGTGCTCTCAGGGAGGACATTAAACCTTGAGTTCCACAGGAGGCAAAGGAACACAGCCCCTGCAAATACTAGGGCTGGAAATCAGATATAAGTGTCTTCTTGCAAACTTAATTCGTGATAGGTTATCTAGAAACCTGCAAAGGGCTCAATGTAGATCAGATTATTCCTCACAATTATTGACTGACCTGCTTTCTGCAATGTTGAATTTCATCTGCCACTGCACTGTTCATGTACCTACCTCAATTATGTCCTGTTTAAGTCCTTTTATCTTCTGCTGTCTGGATTAATTAAATACTTCTGTGTCTTCTGCAACCTCTGACAGCTTAAGTATGTTCACTATTCCTGAAATGACATTTCAGGGTAGCCAAATATAAAACAGCTGGTGTTTAGTGGCAATACATATTTATTTGTCTTCCTTGCGTTGCCCTCAAATACTCTGCAACCTTGTAATCATATATTCTATTAAGATCTGGGGACTGTGGGTTTAAGTTCCTTCTGGTTGGTAGGCAGACACCCCAAATCATTGAGGTATTATGTAAAATGTGAGAGTTTCTTTGTCCTTTGACAGCTGTTTTGTCTTCCCTTTCCTCAGTGGGCCGAGGCTGCCCACCCTGCCACGCAGCTGACGGGGACCCTCCGGCCATGGCTGGTGGCCCGAACCAGTGAGCAAGGGATCATGGTGCAAAGCAGTGCCTTGAGCTCTTCCTGGGACTGCTCCTTTATCAAAGGAGGCTCAATAAATGTACGACAGATGTGACCGTGTTCATGAAGAAGAGAATGTTTTTCCTTTCCAGGACTGCTGATTTGCTAGCAAAAGAAAGATGTGGGAAGGTGCATGAGCATCCTTCTGTGTTGAGAATGAGGCAGGGAGGGAGGGGGTGCCTGGAGATGGGGGGGCACATCCCCACCTCACACTCCCAGCCCCGCTCCACTGAGCATCACTCAACTCCTCTGGGCAACGCTCAAGGAGAAGTGGGGTCCTTATCTCTAACACGTTCCAGTTAGTGGTTGGCCCTGAGAGCAATGCCAGGTGCTCACACACTCACTAATCCCATTAGGGCTCTTTTAAAGCAAGTGGTTTTTTTTCCTGGTGTCACAGAAGTTACACTTAATGGGTTTACAGTTATTAGGCGGTTAGAAAAGTTATTTGCACTTTGTGATTTGCTGCCAGAAGTGTAGCAAGAGACAAGCACCAAAGTCCTTGTGAATTCCACAGCTGCTGTGACTTTCCCATATGAGGAAGAAACAGTTGCTTGAGGCACTTTAGAGACATGCAAGAACACAGGAACAGTTTATTAATACTGGAAGTGAATTTGCAATTGCTGAGAGCAGATGGTCAGCTTGTACAGGGAATGAACCTTAAACCATCTAGACTTACAGGGCTACTGCAAACATTGAAACGGTACCAAATTCACAACAAGAAATCCTACATGCTCACAGTCAGAGGTCAGCTCAGATTTGGATCCTATATGCAGTGGCTTAGGTCCAGACAAAGCTGTCAGGAGTAAACTGAGTCAGTGGATCTATCCCAGAGTATATGCTCCTTCTTTTTACTTGCATATGTAACTCTCAGAGAAGTCAAAACTCAGCTAAAATAACAAAGATCTTAATAAACTAACCATATCAGAATAGAATCATAGTATCATTAAGGTTGGAAAAGACCTCTAAGATCATCAAGTCCATCTATCACCCAACACGACCATGACCATTAAACCACATCTACATGTTTTTTGAACACCTCCAGGGATAGTGACTCCACCACCTCCCTGGGCAGCCTATTCCAGTGCCTCACCAGTCTTTCAGAAAAGAAATTCTTCCTAATATCCAATCTAAACCTCCCCTGGTGCAACTTGAGGCCATTTCCTCCTGTCCTATCTCTAGTCACCTGGGAGAAGAGACCAACACCCACCTCACTACAACCTCCTTTCAGGTATTAGGTAGTTGTAGAGAGCAATAAGGTCTCCCCTCAGCCTCGTCTTCTCCAGACTGAACAACCTTGGGACCCTCACCCCCTCCTCATAAGACATGTTCCCCAGATCCTTCACCAGCTTTGCTGCCCTCCTCTGGACCTGCTCCAGCACTTCAATGTCCTTCTTTTCCTGTGGTGCCCAAAACTGAAGCTAACCCTCCCTTGCACCACTGCAGCTCTGCTGTATCAGAGATGGGGTAACAGCACTTACAAGAATGGAAGTAGCTGAAGTTACATGGCTAGTTTTTCATCACTCTATAGTCTGTTAACAAAAAATAGCCATAGACACACTGCTTTAACAAATGTATCTGTGATGCACTCCAGACCTTTGAATTCTTTCCATACACACACTGCTTGTAAAGATTCTGTGAAAGAGCTTCACAGAGATGAGTATCTTGAAAAAAGTCCTCAGTGTAGCTCATGGAAAATTAGAATTGTTACTGCTATAGGCATGTAACAGTGCATATGTGCAAAGGGAAGGGCTTCCTTAGCACCACGTGCTTTCCACCTACATTTCAGCCTGCCAGCTCTTCATTTGCCTAAGCAAACGGGACTATAATTATTGGGGGGAAGAAGAAAGGCTTTAAACAAAGAGCTCTGTTGCATGGCTCTTCCTGCATGTGTCCAGGGAGTGAACTCCCAAAGGCTGATCAGCCCTGAGAGGGCCATGCAGTCATTCATCAAAATCTTCTTCCTTGGGACATAGTTTCAGCATCCCAGCTGAGTACCTCTGGACTGCAAATGGTTAAGAAGCACTGAGGTTAATTTAACCTGCAGTTTACAGGTCTTTGTGACTGGTTAACCAAGTGCTTGAATGTTGTGTGGCAGCTAAAGGCATCCAGCAGGGAGAGCTGGTACATGCCAGATCTGCTGGTGCCTTGAGGAAGCAGGTAACTTCACACTGGCCTGCAGGAGGGCTCTGGAGACCAGCTGAAAGGTTTCAAAAGCCTGAATGACAGAGACAGGACATAGACGATGGAAAAAAAAGGACAGCATGTCTGTTTTCAGCAGGGGAAAGGATGTTGGTTTGATGGTGTTCCTGACCAGTGCAACTTAAATGGTAGCAACTTCAGACACTCCAGATCAACTGCTAACAAAGCACCTAAAGATTTTGCCTGGTTTTCCTTCGCACAGCTGAGGGTGCATGAACTTTCACTTGCAAGCAGGACAGGGTTTGAATTTTCAGGGATATACTTATGGCAGAAAGGCTCAGGTTTGCACCACACAGACAACTTTAATCCTCACTTAAGCCAGAAATCTGTGAAAGTGTGAGGTGCTGTAGCAATTTTTAGAATCCTTTCCTTTCCAGTTCCTTTTCTATCACTCAAGCTGGAAATCACAGGATACCTGAAGAGTCCTGCAGTGTCAGCTACAATATTGTTTAGACATTTGTATGTTGACTCAGTCCCTCAGAACTGCTTTGAAGGTTTCCAAGCCCTTAAGAAAACAGTTCATACAAGAAGTTGCTTTGACAGAATGTGATTTACATATGCATCTACTTAGTATGTTGAAATTTGGTATTACAAAACACCTTTTGACTATAAAAGAATATTTCCAGCAGTATCTTAATTACCCTTGTTATTCTTGGCAACATTTTGCATTTCCCTGAAGTTTATGTGATCCTACAAGCATTTTAGTAGCCTATGCTGTTGTGTACACCATGGCAATTCCTCTTAGCATTGTGCAGAGGTCTCCCAACTTTCTAAAAAACTTTGTATCCAGTTCTGCAGATGGTTTTGGCCATTACAAAACTGAAATCTTTTTTCTTCAGCCAATATTCATCTCAATGTAGACAGTTTAACTATATGGTAGCATTTGAAAGCTGTTGTGATCACACACAATACTCAGACCGTGCTCCATTACCAAAGAAAGATCTGGAGCAGACGCTGGCTTACATACTCAAGGATTTCAGGTTTCCAGACACATTTCTAATTTTGTATAAACATTTTTTTTTTTTTTGTCCTTTCTAAATCTGACATTGCTCTTCATTAAGGGCTGAGATTTGGAAAAAAAGGCAGAAAATCCCATGGGATTGAGAACAACAGATGTTGTCTGTCTTAAGCTTCCTTTATTCCAAATCGCTGTATTTAGTGCTTTTAAGATTCTTCCTCTCTTTCCAGAGGCCTGTGATTTACTCTTTGAATGGATTTACAAGAGACTAATTCTGACTGGAATGTATGTGAAAAGAGATATTCAATTTAAAACATGCCATTTTTCAGGGAAGTTACTAGAAAATGTGACAGACAAATATCAGGGCAATGTCATTGCACATCCATACTGTGAGCAATAAAACCTATATATGACTGGCCAGGCAAATGGGAGGCACATGCTACTCACTTCCCATTTGAAGACTGTTGTGTTTCCTGCTCCTCCATTTCAACACTGCTCAACTGTGAGACACAAAACACAGCATACTGTCTCATGGCTACTGCAAAGGGAATTTCAAGCTTACCTTAGAAAAAAAATATTTTTTTCCTCATTATCTGTAACTTTCTTACACCTCATGTGCCCCTCCCCGTCACTGCAGATACGTCCACAGAGCCCCTGCCCTTTGGAGGTAAAAAGTGACTGCATCCTTTGAAAAGATGCTGTGATCATGATGCCAGTGATTCCAAAAAGGTCTAAGTGGAGCTGTGTAATGCTGTGGAAAAAAAGAACTGAGTAATTTCACACTTAGGAGTATGTAATGAAAATAATATTAGGGATGGATGTTGGGGACAGACTTCGTGTCTTGTTTTGAAAAAATCCAGAGGTTTCAAAAAACTGCCACAGGAATTACTTAAGTATTGGTTAAAGTATTTGCATTAGTGAGCAGCAGTAGTTTCACCTATCTAAAAAAGAAGTTTGAGCAATAGTTTTATTAGAGTGCTGTGGTACCTGACAGTGAATATCTCTTCATTCCAGGAAGAGAACACAAAAATGTCTGGAATGTGAGGATAGACAAATTCAAATTAAAAGTCAAGCATATGATTTTCATACAAGAGAAGTAAACTCCAGATAAAACTACCAAGGAACGTGGTAAATTCTGCCCACTTTTTTTTTTTTTTTTTTTTGTGTCCAAGACAAAACAAGGATGAGTTTTAGGGAAGGATGTTGAAGCTAAATAACCAAATTCTGATCTCAATACAAGCCATGAGACAGACAAGAGGTGAGGCCAAATGAACTAATAGGTTTAAGCTTTATGAGGTCAAATCTTCCTATTAAGTGTCAGAAACTCTATGTTTACAGTGACTATAGCTGTGGTCATTAATAAAAATAATTGGAACTGACTACTCTTTTGATTTAATCAGATTTGCATTGGTGCAAGTTCGCTGAATTGCAAATGGAGGATCTATTAAATCTTTTCACAGATGGTAAAATTCTAACAATTCCTTCATAAAGCTTTGATTCATATTTTATGCCTTGACTTCCTCTTACATCCCATTTTTATAACAGAAAACGCACTACAGTAGTAATAGAAGTTAAGCTCTAATACATTTTTGTTGGTTGCCAAACTTGAATGGTTAGAAAAAAGCGAAAAAATACATATTTTTCTAGTCTTCAGTAAGGCAACCTCTGCTTCATAATTTGTCGAGCTTTTGATCCTCATAAGACTCATGAACGCTGCCATTATTTCTTACATTCTTCTCCCTCCTCTGGGGTTGTTGAGAGGCTGGGAAGGGATGTGTCTATGGCATTTGCCACATGCAGGAGGTGTAGAATTTCAGTTTAATTTTCAGAAGGATCAAAAGTGATTTTTCTAAATTTCCTCCCAAACTGAAATTCAAACATATTCACCTTTCAGAAATACCAGGAAAACAGTGTTTTTTTCCAGCCTTTACCAATGTCTCTTGATTACCCATCTGAAGGACAAGGACGCAATGACGCATTCCTTGATATAAAATCAGGAGTAAAGTCATCAATAAAAGTAACACCAGGAGCACCCAGCACACCATGAACTTGAGGCTTGATAGTTTTGAGCTGTTTTGAGGTCACCTGTCTTAAATCTATGGACTCAGAAGACCCATATATAAACATAAGTACCCTAAGCTGCATGAATGAGTCTTTGCTGTCATTTCCAGTCTCCTGACTAGGGCACAGAGGATCTGGACACTTGACCCTGTACCAGCACAAGGCACCCTGAAAGCCCTGGCTCCTCCCACAGCCCATCAGCTGAGCTACTGAAGTACACTTTGGTTCACCAGAACTTTGTAAAATCTGGTATGCTTTTATTAAGTGTTTCAAACCAATCATGTCACCACAAAAGGCCTGAGAAAGTCTGAATGATTAAATGTGCTAACCTGCACATTTGTGATTTTCATTAATACATGGCAATTCAGCCACTGGCTGCTATCTTGTTTTTCAAAAGTGCCTATTAAACATGGGGCACCAGGTAACCTGAAATCTGGAAAATTGTACAAATTCAACAATATTGAAGCTCAGCTCTTGCTAACGCATTCACTCCTGATGGCCCTTCATAAAGGAGATGTCAGCTTTGACACATTCCTTCTTTTCAGCCTTTTGTTCTCAAACACAGAATACATCGTTACAGCTCTGCGAGGTTATTGCAGCTCTGAAATGCAGAGTTTACCTCTTGGTCTGGACTATTTTATGTTTACAAGAATATGAGACAATTTTGGAAACAGAGCAATGCGCTAATGGTGGTTTTGATTCTCTGACACCAGCTCCCATGTATTGAAACTATGATTTTGTCTGGCAAACCATGTGGGTGGACAAAGTACGTTCTGTGAATTTCTGTAATTTAGCTTTATGAAAAATAGGCAAAGATTTCCTAAAGAGTAAGGAAAAGGCGTGGTTGCAAAGAAACAGAATAAAAAATCTGTCCACCAGTTTTAACACACTCATCTAGAGAAGTCAACTACTGTGAGAAGAGATGTAAAGATAACATATTTTGAAGAAGCAACACTAAGTTGTATCCTTTCAGCATGTTCCTGGGAAAACCCTGATGAGTGCAAAGAGAACAACTGTGAAACACTAAACATGCTGCTAATTCGTGAAGCCCTATGTTCTGGGGAGAGAAGAGCATTCAGCAATAATTGAATCATCCAGGGCTCTGCTCAGTGGATACCCTAAGGTGATTATGTTCAGAATGGAAGCTTTCAGAATGTCATTTAGTAAATGAAAACAGAGTTGGATACCAGTAATAAACCAGTGCCCTCAAGCTACTCATTTTTTATAGCAACTTAATTGAAACGTGCAAATCATTGCGCGCCTCCTGCCTAGGAAAGGGGGCAGCACTGAGATCACAACCACAGAAACTGCAATCCAGGAAAAAAAAAGTATGATTTTGCTTCCAGTAAAGGACAGATTACTGATACAATTTTCTTTCTCTGGTGATAAATAGGAGTATGTCATACTCTGAGTGAAGAAGTGTATTCCCAGGGTGGGTATAGAGCTGGGTATCAGCTTGTTTTCAACTTCCCAATTGCTGACGAATCCAGTAAAGTGAAAACAAGAGCAGAATTTTGTTTTCTCCTTCTTATTGTAACAAGAGAGTTGTTTTAAACTGCATTATCTCCTTAATCACTTGATTTCTATTAGCTAATTTGCAAGAAGCAGTACACTGTTAATAATCTTTAAAAACCAAGCACACTATCGTCCTTTAAATTACTTACAACCATTATATTTTGGGTTCCTGCCTTTTTATATACATTTAGTAATTTTTTATCATAAAACTCAAACAAAACACCAGGAAAATTTATTCTGATCTTTTTAAATTAGCAGCACTTGCAGAGAGATGTCCCTAACATAGCTTTCTTATTAAACTGCACACCACAAGAACTAAACTGGCTTTGAAAAGTAGAATCGTAATTCTAATCTTCTTTTAATCTTAAACTGAAACTTAAGAAGGAAAAGCATTTATTTGGACGTAAAAAATCATGAGTGAGAGTCAAATACAAAGGAAGCCTCTCTTTTAAAGAGCAGAGGACGCTCCCTTCCTTTCTAACAACACATTGCAAGGCAGAAATCCCAGCCTTTCATTTTACACACTAACAGTTCAGCAGAGTGGTTGAGAAGGACTTGGACCCGAGTCTGAACATGAGTGTGGGCACAGACACTACTTGCTCAAACCTGAACTAAATCATCCTGGGAGGGGCAAAGGCATCAGAGAACAACATCCTCAGCCTCCAAAGGCAAAGACCCACTCCCAGCCTGCCCATGCAGCCCTTCCTTCCAGGCGCTGCTTCACTCTGTACATCTGGCTGCAAGATTTCTACAAAGCCTGAGTCTTTAGCCAGCATCCCACACACTTGTGCTGCCTCTTCTCTGTACTTCTTTCCATTGCTGAAGACTGAGCATATCAGACAACCACAGCTACAGGAGGATTTTGCTGACTGTCTCTCCCATGCAAGAGAACTTCATTTTGTGCAGAGGATTAGTTGATATTAGTTGCTTTGAAGATAATTACTCAACACCAAAATCAGTTCTTAACTCTCATTTACATTTCCTGGAAGTTGTGTCAAACTAGTGTCTTTGGGGTTGGCTATTTTCTGGGCTTAGTCTCAGCCAAGAGGTGATTTGCAGGCACATAAATGTAAATTCAAACACTTTGCCTTTTCTCAAATCAGACACATGTGAGACAATTTTCCCTGAGAGCTGCATCCAAAAAGCTCTGTAATTGCACAGTGTTAGAAAAATATTTCACACATCTCACTGTGTTCTAAGGAATATGCCAAGCTAGAAGAAAATTTGGTTTCAGAGAGATGAAGAAAGGAGAAATATAATTAATGCAGAATGGCATTCAGTTGCCTGTTTTTCTTACTGGGGTCTGTGTGGGAAACTCCAGTGACACAAGAATACCTGAAGCAAGTAACTAATGTAAAGTCTGAGACACTCAGTTTGGTCCTGGGCCTCTCCACCAGAGTTGTGACCACCTCTGGCTCTGCTCAGGAGCCCCTGAGGGTCCAGTGGCCTGAGCAGCATCTGGATCCTGGGGAGACCAAGCCCCGTAAGGGTGCTCAGTCAACACACAGTGCCAGACACTACTAATTACCCAAGTTTTCAAAAATTCAGGTCCCATCCTGGTATATATAGATATATATATATATGAAGACAGTTGAGGGTTACAGGGAAAGTCTTTAATTTCCCTAAAAGGTGGAAGCTGGGTTGATTCATTGCACATCAAACCCCTGGCTGTGTGGTACACTGTCATTTGTTGACACCCAAGAGAGGGAGCCTTAACTTAATTATGGCAGCTGACGTGGGGAAATTAATGAACACTGAACACTGTAAAACAGGAATCAGTACTTTTTTTTCTTTCCAAAATGGTCTATTGGTAAATAGATATTCATGGTGATAGTTCTCATATCCTGTGAATATTAATAAGGTAGCCAGGACTGGAGATATATATATATATGTATATGTATATATATATATCAAATCTTTGGAAACAAGGCTATTGCTAATGCAGGTCCTCAGCAATAACATATTATAGCTACCAAACAACTGATTTGTGGGATGCTAAGTATTAACTCTGGTATAATACAATCCTTCATTTTCTATTCTGATACTTGTTTACTTCTGTCACCATTTATTAAAATACTGTGCTGCTATAATTAAAAAAGGCAGGACAACAATAACCTTTAGCACCTCCTTGCCATGATAAGCAAAATGCTTAAACAAAAGCTCAGACACTTGACAGATGAGTACAAATGAGGCTAAATTCACTCTGATGAGCTGTGTGACAGCTTCTTCCACAAATGAGGCACAACAGAGAAGCAGGTCATTAGAAATTACCCCACAATGGGATGAGTGGCATGTACAGCTTTTGCAATCCTATTAAGCTGTTGCCACCAAATGAAAAAACCTGCTCATTGCAGGGACAGGGAAACAATGTTGTATGTACCTGACGTGGTGGGCTACATGTACTGAGACACTGTGCTTGGGTCAACACACCCAGTACCTCTGGTCCTGATTCAGTCTCAGTGGTGATACAGAGATTAACTGAAATTCCAGGCATTACATTATTACAAAATGGACTTAATGCTGAAAGCCTTTATCACTGTATCTGTTCCACCATGTTGTATGAACACTTAATAAATCAGGAAGTTTGGAGGTAACAAATGGGTAAGCAGCCTGAAGGGTCTAAAGTGCACACTGTGGTGCCACCTATTGCACGGGCACCTTGGGTCCTGACATGGGACAACAGTGGGAAAGAAGTCCCAGCTTGCTTCAGCCTCTGACCAGGGACACCAGATGCTCCACATACAGGGTATTTGCTATGGTAGCCACATCCTGCATGAAAAGCATACAGGACGTAACTTCTGATTTATTTTTTTTCCAGTTAGAGGCCAGTTTTTGGCACCCATGGCACCGCTCAGTGACCTCTGCATGCAGGATTATCAGTCCAGGACTGGTTGCTCCCAGTCAGCCCTGGGTGTGGGCTTTCCACATGGTCATGAAGACTATCCTGCTCCACTGCAGTAACTTAACGAAGCAACTATGCAATCATGACTAAAGTCCACTGGTATTTATAACCTAAGAATATTTTTGTCCCTATTACAGGGCAAAGTAAAGACTGCTATATGATAGTCTGATTTTACCACCTAATGTAATTATATACCACTTTCTAATGTGAGAAATCTAACTTTCCCAATGGACAATGTTTTAATTTTTTTAATTACTGAGTGGGGAAGAGACTTTGTATATGTACACATCAGAAGCCACATGCACATACCACGTGCCTCTGGCCCTGCTGTGTTTTCAGTTGCCAATGGTCACATCTTCCTTAGCATGTGCTCCTCCCATCTGTTGTAAGCAACTGTTGTCCTTAAGCCTACACTCAGCTTTGATCCTACAAGGACTCACCCAGTTGCTCAACATAACCTCCTTTGTTTGGGTGGAACTACACAGGGTGCACACAGATAAGGGTTAGAGCCACCACTGTAAGCTTTCCGAGGCAGCAGATTTTGTGAAATATCTGTTGAAAGCCTGGAGAATGGGGCTGTGGCTGCAATGCAAATAGCACTTTACCTGGAGCTGAGATGGACTGATTTAAGAGACTTAGCCACTGTGAGCAGATCTGAATCCCTCAGGTACAGACATGGCACCATGCAGTGGGAATGATGGCACTGCAACAGCGGTCCGTGAACTGCCAACTCAGACACCCACGACCATTAAGTGCAGGTTTCTAAGCAAAGCCCACTGCCACAGCTGAATGGTTCCCTTAACTGAGTAGCTTCTTCTTGAACAACCACTCTTGCTTGTTTCAGGCCTTGTTTGGGGCTTTCTTTCATACTGCATTTGAAAACTAGGAAAAGGTTCCCATTTATAAGCTGAAATTCCCTTCTTTCTATTATTATAGGGCAATTTTTA
Organism: Merops nubicus; assembly: GCF_000691845.1. NCBI lineage: Eukaryota > Metazoa > Chordata > Aves > Coraciiformes > Meropidae > Merops > Merops nubicus. The sequence goes on along the minus strand of NW_008583133.1, from coordinate 20,633 downwards.
ATTTAAAACTTGGAGAAAATTATATGAAAGAGACCTAGTCCACAATGACTTTTTCTAAGAATTTGTGCAATGTATATTTAGGCTGATTTCCTACGGAAATGCTGCTCACACAAACATGCTTTGTGTGTTGGTCGGTCTGTCTGTGTCAGGCTCCTCATTACCTCCCCCAAGAACTTTTGAACAAATTGGTTGATTTGAAAAAGAGACAGATGGCTCAAAGGTATTAAACTCTTACAAGTTTTGTGAAAATAAGCTGCAGGGTAATGGAAAGAGAGCCTCTTAGTGGCTCACTAAAGAAAAGGCTTCGGCACAAACTCGATCCTTATTAAGCCAAAGGAAATCTGCACAGAGCTCAACCCCACTGTGCAAACTCACCACAAAGAAGCCTTTGCTGGGCCTGGTGTTCATGTTCTTGTTATCTATTGCTAAGAAAACATCATCATGTTTACTGTAGAAATAGCAAGTTAAATTTTTAATAAGGACACTGCTGAGGCAGTTAATATGCAATGCAGTGATACTCATTAATAACACACCCTAAGCCATGAGCCTTGTCGTACTTCCACGCTGCCTAACTTTGACATTGCTTCTGAGGAAAGCATTATCGCAGCATTTAGGGCTCAGATTAAGGTATTTGACATTGGCAAGTACATCTAACCCCACTCAGGAGGTCTGGCATTAAAGAAGCAGTGCTGGGCACTTACTGAACAGACCCTTGAACGCTCCCCCCACAACACACACATTGTCCTACAAAGAACCCAGGTGGAGAAAGTCTGCACTTGAATCTGACAAGAAGCTTTGATCAGACAAATTACTCCAGGCTTTTATGTGAAGCTCCCAGCTTTACAGATGGTGTATTTGATGGCAGTGTCTCTGCTGGAGACTCTACTTCCATTATCACTCACCGCTTGATGTTCATCTTACAAAGGACACTGAACTTCCCAGTTTTCTTGCCTATTCCACACCACTTAATTGCTACAAGAAGAGTTGAAATGTTGGTATTTTAATGCTTACTTACTTTTTAATCAAATGTTATGACCCAGAACACCACCAGTCTCTGAGAGCTCAGTTAAGAAAGAAGAGCCACAAACCCATACCTAGAGCTTTTAGTCATATTTCAGTCTCATATAGGGACATAACAGTGCCAAACAACTGCAACAGCCCACAGCCCTGCACCCCTTGCTGTAATGGTACTGAGAAGCTACAGTGATGAAAACTGCACTTTCTGGGTGCATTTGAAGACACTGAGCACCCTGGCACCCAGCGGGATTTGTAGGCACCACCATCTAGCCTTCAGTCAGCCAAATGTGCACTCTGCCAACCAAACCCAGAGATGTGATGTTCCTTCCCTGGTTGTTGTCATCCCAGGCTACGGTTTCATACCCAACAGCAGCAGGTAAGTGCAAGCACTGACACTGAAAAGGTAATTCTTCTTTTCAGAGCAAAAGGAGATTCCTTCTCCACAAGCAGGTAAATGTCAGACCTCCTGGTCATGTCAGCATTGTGCACATTGGCAGCAGATCCTCTCCTAGCTGCTTTTGGAGCCACTGTACATCTGCAGTCCTTGCTATTGATGTGCTCCTCAAGGCAAACAAACAATGCCACCACCAGTCCAACTCAGCTAAACCAACTCGAGGCAAATACCATCCTATGTACTGGCCATATTCATCATCCCTGGGTCCACCCTCAAATCTTCACAGGGACAGAAGCTGCTCATTGACTTCTAGCACCAAGGTAGTCAGTGATTAAAGGCACTATTTAAACGTGTCATAGCTTAGTGACAGCACCTAACTTCTGGGCTGGGATGATGTTCAAAACCTGCATCTGCACGACTGCCTTTAGCTAACCTCAAGAGCCTTATGCAAAGCTACCCGACGCGTTCCTGGTTGTCTTAATCTCCATGACTGTGTAATGCTCTCCCTGGTGTGTTCCCTCCCTGCCAGACATTCCTGTCTGCATGCAGCTGTGCCACAGGGATTGCAACAGGCAACAGCTGCCACCCCGGCAGTCCCGGCAGTATTCTGTGCTTATGATCTCACCATTCCTGTCCTGGGTCACAAGCCATTTTGTAACACCCCACAAATGCCCCCTACGCTGTACTGTACCATGGTGCAAGGGCCGTGCAACCCTCTGCAGAACAATCCATCTCGGTGTGCCAGCCTGACCCCTGGCCATAGCTAGCAACTGTCAGAAAGGAGGAGTGTGCACAGCCAAAGGCCTTCCGATCCCCATGGTACCCGAAAGCTCAATGGGGACAGCCACGGTGCCCCAAAACAAACTGCCACACAATTTATCAAGGGGTCAAGCTCACAAGGTGCTAAGAGAGTCCCTGGGATAAGAGGCTAACAGCCTCCTGGAGTGCTGCCCTTGGGTGTCCACAGGGCAGAGCAGGATCTCCTGCAGGGGTGTAAGCTGGGACATTCACGGGTGGAACTGGCAATGAACCCTGCAGAAGAGGAAGAAACAGATGACTGACGGATGCCTTGTTGCTGGAGCGCTTCCAAAATTCTCATGTGCAAAGTCAATGTCAGAGAGTTTCTTCCACAGACATGTTTCCTCTTCTCTGTGACGGGTGGAAGAGTGATGCAGGGTATGCTGAGCATATATGCTGTGTTTGTATAGCTCAGTCATGGCTTGTTGCAAATGTCTTAGAACATGCATACTAGAATCCTTAATTCAGCCTACTTTCTGTGAGCTTTAATCTCACATTTGTTATTTCAGTACCTCATCAGTTACTATTATGTGAGAGCAGGCTCAGAAGTAAGACACAAGACAGCGTGTGGTTCACAGGCAGCCACTCTATGGGTCTGATCACTGCTTGTACTGCTTTGGGGCAAGGGCACGTGGCCAAGCTATGGACAAGAAACTACACCTGTCCAAAGCAAGAACAATGAGAACACCCTGAAAGGAGTAAATCAACCCAACCCTACGAAACGAGGAAATTCTTCTGCTGCCTGTCCTGGAGCCTGTAAGGTCAGGCTGTTGCTCACAACAGTGCATGGCCAAAGGGACTTCCAGGGTTCCCCTCTGTCAGGGAAGCTCTATTAGTGCTGCCCTGCACCCTGTCCTGCTTTCTCAACTGCCAAGGAATTTGTACTACAGCCTCCCCAAACGACACCTACTTGGGAATGTGTTATTTTTGTTCACGACTGCATGTCTGCACACGAGTGCTCATCTCTCTGATTTGTGAATGTGCAGCAAAGTAGGCTCCCAAATATAAAACTGCATATTTTTAGTTACAGTGGATAAATAATGAAAACATTCCAAATCTGTGACTTTTTAAAAATGATCAGCTTATGTGCATATTTCCATTTAGTTTTGTTTACAGAGCAGGAAGACAGGAGGAGAAGAAAAAGGGGTGAAAGGGGCAATTACAGAAGCAAACTGTGCAATCAAAATATTCATAAGCACAGAAATAAAATGTATGTAAACTAAAAATAAATATGAAGATTTTGTTTAGACAGCTTCTTTTTACTGATCAGTGATCTTATGCAGAGTAGAGTTCTGTCAAACATGTAAAAGCACATTGTTAGCATACTTGGTAAAGGAGATTTGGAAGAGGTAGCGTGTGTGTAGTGTGATAAGGAAGGGGAAAATACCAAAATGAAAATGGCAGATACAGAAAGTTATCTCTGTAGGCAGATGCAAAATATAAGGCCAAAATCTGTGTTGTTATTTCTTGTGGTTGAGAGTGATAAGGCAAGAAAGTAAAGCAAATAGAGGAGAAAAATTGGACTAGTAGGAAGATAAGCAATTAAATCAAGAGCTTAGGCCCGTTTTGAATGTCTGCATTTCCCAAGCATGCTCAAGAGCACTGTGATATTACTGGCATGCTGCACCCTTCTACCTGCTGATTCACACGAGCTTCCAATAGCTTCCTCTATGAATAATGCCAGGAGAATTTGGCTTTCCTCTGCCTGAGCACTGTGTGCTTTGCTTCTGCTGATCTCTCTTGAAATGTCAACTTTACATTTCCAATACCCATGAAAACATTCTTAATAAAAAGATATGATCTGCATTTCAGAATGAGACCTTTAAATCCTTTAGCTCTGCCAATTTCTAGCAAACTTTTGTTAAGAATGAGAGACTCTGTTTAATAACACTGCTTTCCAACAGTAACCAAGAAAGCTGCAAACATCAATGTACCACCTATAATAAAGGCATTACAATCCCAGCAAACAAAACCAGGATTTTATTCTGGATTCTTGTACACAAATGTTGGACGAAATTTAAATTTGCTCTGTGCGTGACCTTATTATGTTTTAATTAGATTTTCAACCATAATACTTTGAAATGTCTATTTGAAGTAATTCTGCTGATTTATGAAATGTCACATTAGAAATGTGCAAACAAATCCAATACACAGAGTTGCTTTTTTTGCCTCTGTCTATGTTGTGTAGCTAGTCTTACTTTGCTCTTAATTCAGTAATGCTGCTGGTTGACATTAAAAGGAGCAGTCCCATCCCTCGATGTATATTCTTACCATCTCCCTTGTACTAAAACCATACAAGCACAATCATGTATTCTCTTTTGGACAGACGACCCGATCCAGGTCATCCTGCAGCTGTACTTCTGCTAGGCTCAAACCAAGGGGTGCAAGTAGCCACAGACAAAACCACTCCTTTTGGCAAA
>NW_008583133.1:7514-15973 GCF_000691845.1 Merops nubicus | reverse complement strand
TGGCGTTTAACAGGATTAGGTGTCCAATGACACTGCCCAACGCAGAGGGCTGAAGTGAGCTGCTCACTTCTCCAGGCCAGCACCTTGGTCACAGTCAATGCTGCAGAAACGAGCCCCAGCTCTTGTCCTGCTCACTCTGAGACTGAAACCCATTACTAATACTGCTGTCAGTACAAGAAGCTTTGTTCAGGTGCTTAATGGAAATAAGGTTTGCTATAGTTCTGGTTCAGTTAAAAGACAGAGGTGTTATTTGCTGCAGTTTTTATAAAGGTCAAGCATTGCCCCCAGGGTGCTCCAGGCCAGCTGCCTGCCTTGACCTGTACTGTCTTACTGATGTGCAGAAATATTATGCACCCAACAGCTGCCACAGCTGTCACCTTGCTACCTGCCACACAAGCTATCTTTGCCAGTTCCTTCAGAAAGAGCTGTAGGAGCAATGTCCCATGAAATAAATGGTATTATTTTAGTGCTGGCACGTCTTTTGTACGCTGCTCTATTCCATAGAGGCAGTGTGATCTAGTGTACTTGAAATTGAGGAATCTGGAATTATAACTCTGCCTTCACTGCTCTGTTACCTTTTATCCTTCATGTAAATCTCTGAGCTTCGCTGTGTCCATCTTCTGATCCTCACATTGCAGGAACAGCTACAGATCCCAGACTGCAAAGCTGCCCCTAGCGTTTTCAAAGGGTGCTGAACACCTGCCACTTCTGCTCACCTCAAGGATTCCAAATGGTCTGGGGAGGAGGGTCAGGGAGGTTCAAAAAACACAACTTTAAAGTCACGCTTTACTTTGAAAACACAAAGCACCACTTATAATAAAAGCTTAATTATTTCTGCTAGCCAGTGGGAGCTGTTTCTAGTTTTTGATGTGGTACAAAATGTTCCAATTAAGAGGAGACTCTAGTAAGGTTTTCTAGATGCAGAGTCACAGTGGACTCCTTATAATGTAAAGCCCTTCAGGCTTTTTTAGGTCAAAATCCTTTAAGCCAGTACTTCAGAGCTTCTTTTATTTTAAGAGTGACTTTATTATTAAAGCCATTAATAGTGAAAACCAGTGAAACTATTTATCTGGCTAAGCTAATTCCTCCAGCCCAATCACCCTGATCATAAAAAAGAAATCTGTGATGGCCTTTTAAATGTGTGCTGGAAGAAATAAGTAGATTTTTATATGCAATTGTTATCCAGGTTTTTTATTTTCCTCCACTGATAGGAACTGGGGCAAAGGATATAAAAAAAGGCAGGTACCAATAGCAAGATGCCTATTTTTAGCTCCAAACTCTTCTGTTCTCATAGGAATAAAAACCTGTGCAGATTCATTTTCTTATGTGCACATCCCTGCAGCAGACCTGCACGCACTTGCCCTCATTTACCCGAGCCATATTTGTAATCCTGGCTGGGTAGCAGCAGTTTAAACAGAGCTCTCCACTGCCGCTGGCGAGAACAAGGCTCAGGAGTCAGGGTGAAAAACAACTTGTGATTCAGCAGACCTGGATATATTTAGTGGACTCCTGCATCTCCTGCAATAGTGACAGCAGTGATCCACCTTCAGTGTCTCCTCACCCCTCCTTTGCCTTGTATTTGATCTTACTTGTGGCTTCTTCAGTTGCTCTGCTGGCACGGCCCCACCTTAGGCCGTGCATGGGAAGTAATGACACTGGGAAGGGTGGAACAGACCTGCCGCTCCCCTGTAATCTCACCCTGCATCTCTCCTATGCCCCACATTTTCTTAAACTAATCTGCACCTCCTCAGGCTGGTATAAAACAATTTAATTCAAATGACATCCGCTCATTGCACTTGATTTGAATACACATCAACAGCTTACCAAGACAAATCACAACTAAACAAGGCTGCAGAGTCCATTTATTTTTCTCTGCCTTCATCATATTTTCTCATGTAAAGACTGCAGAAGACCTGCAGGTTAGTTTCATCCAATGAATTATGGATACAACACAGAGGACCTTATAGAACTGGAAGGTCTACAGAGATTGACTTTGCAGCATAGTGCTTATGGCACAGATCAGTGAAGCTGGAGGTACTGTTATCTGTGCTGATGTAGAGTTATTAATCTATACAAAACAGCAGAGGACAAGAGTTACAAATGAATAGTGTTCACTATGGCTTATGCCATAAGAAAGGTCACGATCTTGAACTTGGGTCATTCATAGACACAGTATTAAGTACACCAACAGGCTGTTCTCTGGTGGTTGTTAGGGAAGGACACAGAACAAGCAGGCTTGTCTTTGACTTGGTCTCCATGTCTTTGGAGGAAAAACTGTCAGAGCTAGGTTTGTTCAACCTTAAGAGGTAAAGGCTAAAGCTAGGAAAGCCTATTGCTGGCTTCATCTGCTTAACAAGAAACTGGAGCCACTCATTTTAGAGGTACACTGCTGTAGGAGGAAAGGCAATGGAAAAAAGGTGCAGCATTTTAAGTCTGAGTAGATAAAAAAATGAAGAAAATACCATGAGGGTGGTCAAATACTCGCACAAGTTGCCCTGAGAAGTTGTGGTCTATCAGTCCTTGGAGATAATCAGAACTAAACCTGAAAAAGCCCCAAGTAACCTGATGTAGCTGTCCCTGCTCTGAACAGGGGCTGGACTAGATGGACCCCCAATATCTCTTCCAGCCTAAAAGATTCTGTGATTTTGTGGTCTCAATGCCTGGAAGATTTTTCTTCATGGATTTTTTGCAGGTTTCAATAAGCTTCAGTGAAGTAGACTCTTACCAAACAAGCAGTCATGGTTTCAGAACACCAGACTACAACCAGGTGTTGCACTTTATGATGCTACTGTAATGCTCCTGCAAAGATTATTTGTCTGAAAACCAGAGTGATTTTGATTCAGCAGTGTTATTCTCTGCTGGCATCTGTTCAGGGATCTGAGCTCTGGGTCTCAGACAGTGAAGAAAAATGTCCTTAACACAGCTGGTGTGAATGCTTTTAACCATATTTACACTGCCTGTTTTCTAGGAGTGAATGTCACCCGAGTTCTACTTAAAACTAGAATTTAAACTGTATTTCAGTAGACTGTAATTTGTTTAAAGAACATATTGGGTGAAAACTCAAACCCAAAAGTCAATAATCTTTTCAGCAAAATACAACAGTGTGGAATCTCCTGCATATTTTTCATCCATATTGAAGAATTCCCTAAAATGTCAAGAGTCCAGCCTGCTGAATGTAATGCTTCCCTCCAGGTTAAGCTTTAGAATAAAAACTGTCACATTTCAGACAATCACTCATGTCAACAAGAAAAGGTCTGAAGTTGCCTTGGTGCCAATGACTAAACAAAACATTTTATAGATTGCCCGATACCTTTTGTACTTACTTGTCATTGCAAAATTAATAGAGATCATGGAGAATGTAAGGTAACAGAAAATCAATCACAAATTTTCCAGTTTGGAGAAGATGTAGGCTCTAGAGATACTGAAGAAGAATCTACCATACATATTTATCTTTCTACGGGACAGCAAAGAGTAAATAGTTCTTGGTGTCTCAGATTCTGAAAAGTACATTAATGACACTAAAAAAAACCAAATTCTACCAAATTATGCAATAAACAAAATTGCACCTTTGCATTTGACAACAGCCACTGCCATAAAGATCTCCACTTCTGCTAACAGAAGGGTGATATGTAAAAGATAAAGAGTTCTGTTTAAATAATCTGTATGTTTTTCATTGTGATAAAGTTGTAGTAATTGTTACTCAAAGGCAGAAAGTAAAATTTTACATTTATACAAATGCTAAAACAATGACAATGGGGAATTCGATTCTTTCAAATGAATTGCTAAAAAACCACCACAGCTCAATATTGTAAATTCCTGTTGCATGTTATTTGCACCTCCTACATGAAACATTGTGATCTTATGTAATGTTTTTACAGCTTAAACAAAGACGTGAACCTAAATTCAGCATGAATTACATCAGTAGTTAAGTATCTAACAAGAAATTATCATCGCTATAAATCTATTTTACATTTTACAATGATTGTTTAAGACAGCTGAGCCTCATATGAGCTGAAAGAGCATGTCAGCATACAGCAGGTGCTGATAATAACCAGCATGTGTTGGCGAGAGCTTTTTGTTTTCTGAAGATAATTAAAACTTGCTATAGTTTTCCAGCTGCTACACAGTCAATAAGAAATACTTTTTTTAAATGGGTGGTGTATTTTTGAATCACTTTAAATGGACTGTGGCCATCCTTCTGAAAATTCACCAAGGACTATTCTACAATTTCAGTTTTTGGTATGTTTCCTACAAAACAAACAATATGGCAGTAGTTTAGACCAGAAAATTGCTAACTGTCCTCTTCAAGTGCTCAAGAGGAAGAAAGCATTGTAGTAACAGAAATGTTTTGCTGAACAAGAAACCATATGCAGACAACTACTTGCATCCTTATCCTTAAGATTCTGTATAATCTGTATTCTACTTGTACTTTAAAAGCTATAGTCTCTCTTTATTTGGACTAGCATGCTTTCAAAAACTTTCTGCTCTCAGAATCAGTCAGCAGGCACCATGGAGCTATAAAAAGCCCTGACAGTGTGGGGGGTAAATGGCTCTGTAGAGCTACAACAAATATGCCAGTAGTTTTATATCAATCCTCACTAAAGCCTTAAGATGGGATATTTCCAGGATTTTAGACTGCACTCTTCCTCTAGTTCTCACATAACCTCACAGACGGTGGCTGAAGACTGTCCTACTTGTATAACAACTTTAGGCCCTATGCTCAACAGCAGTGCAGCATTACAAAAGTCCACAGAAGACTCCAGGAAGACCACAGAGGTGGTCTGAAACACAACTTTCTAGAACAATGCAAGTTCAAAGGTCTGAGTAATTTCGGATCAACACAATTACTTGCCTAAAGTCAAGTAAGCAATTGGTTTCTTGAATAGCTTGTGTGGTTCAATTATGAAAAATAACTGGTTTGAATTAGAGCTTCTGATGTCAGGGCACAGCTAGTCCAAAACACCATTATTGTCAAGGAAAAAGGAAACATTCCCAAATCAGGGCTATGAGAAAGCAATATACACCCTTTTTTCCATATCAGACATTTTGCAGGCTGCTGTTTGTAGAGCCAGTCCAGATGAGGACACCTTGAGCAACTCAGGATAGTTGTCCTAGCTGGAGGCTATCAGAAAGCTAAGGAATGAAGCTGCCTGGTGACCAGCTCCCCCTGTGCCAGAAACGGGGAGACAGAAGCACTGTCAGAATCAAGCAAAGCAGGATGGTGAAATGATAGTTGCACGGGGCAAAACTGTTGCTCTATACTTTTCAAAATCTTGATTTCTGTATCAATCAGTTAAATGACTACAGAATTGTATTTCTTTCAAACCCCTATGAGCTGAGAGGATACCCTCTGATACTGAGGAGCACTCACCGTGCTCAGGGCAGATGAGAAAATTCTGGATCACTGCAACTTCCAGCAACAGTGACCTGTTTAAATATTATACCTAAAGTGCACAGAGCACTTAGAAATCTAATTTTTAGGCTTATAAAATTATATTTATATATATACAAAGATTTATAAAAAAATCTATACAAAGGTTGACTGATAGCCAGACAGCTAAAACCAGGCAAACTGTCTGCTCAGCTTCTACACCACAGTCCACTCAGCTGACATGATCTTGCTCTGCTCTCCTACGTGTCTACCTGATGTCTCACACCCAATGCACCTGAGAACCATCCCCCAGCAGGCTTGGCTACCAGCAGTGATAGAGACACAGTAGTACTTCACAGATGGGTTTTTGGGACACACACTGAGCTCTAGGCCACCACCGAGAGTCAGGAGTGGCCCCTGGACTAGAGACTGTGGGAGGCAGCAGTGTACAACAGGGCTAATGGCAATGTAAGTGACTCCTCCTTGCAGCTCTCATTGGTGTTGGCTTTCCTCAAGCACCTGAGGTGCAAAGTGGTTTGCCTTCTCAGATTAAAAAGAGAATCCAAGTAACAGAAAAGGTACTGAATTTCCCTCACCAACAGTCAGTTCTCTCACCCAGTTTAACAACGCAGCTGTGGATGTCAGAAGCCAAATTATAGCCTTGAAATATGGAGCATCTGCTTTGTCAGTCTTAAAATAGACTTTCAGAACCTGATATTAGAGAAAATAAGTATTAATGAAAAAAAACTTAATTTAGGATTTTTTTTTAGCAACTGCAATTGTTTCCTCCTAAACTTCAGAGGCCAGAACTAATGAATTGATCTTAAGATAAGAGGCCACTTGAAATAATAAGACTTTCAGCAAATAACACTGCCATTCTGTGCCAGCCAGCTGAAACGCTTATTATGCAGCTCAGCAAAAACTCAAAAGACACAAAGCATTTGACATGACTGGCAGCAGCACTGTCTAAAAATAGCTCCACATAAAAGAAAATTAAAATGCCACCGGAAATTCTTCCCTTCCTTCAGAAGCTGCTCGTGAATAGGTTGTTCTTGGTCTGAACAGACAAGACCTCACTGCCCAACTGCAAGGGCACCCATCGCCTCCTACCAGTACCCACAGACAAGGTCATCTGGGCCACGAGCTGCTGGGGAGGGATGGCCTGAAGTGCCTCAGAGATGAAGTGCAGACACACATTTCCTTGGGTGGCACTGCTCACACAGCAGCTGAACAGCCATCGGTGGGATGAAGAGAGCTCTGGCTGTTGGCATGACATGCAGAATGATGACACAAAACCCTGGCCATGAATCAGTCTTGGTATTATTTGACCCAGGCTACATCACTCAGGCAGTGGTCTGAACTGCACCTTTTGCTGCAGTAGATTGGGTTTTGACAGGGGTGTCTGGTTTTAATGCAGAATCAGCAGTTTGAATGATGAAGCGATTTGGGACAAAGTATTCCGAGTACCTCAGCCTGTTCATTTGGAAGGGGCTTTTAAAACAGACACAGGCTGATGCTTGATGAGTTTAAAAGAAAAGAAAAGAAACTCCTTTTAAGTCTGGATAAGACCTAGGCAGACCACCACGCTTTAAATGAAGTGAAGCCAACAGAACGGTAGTTTTAAGAAGTCCTCAGAAATATAGATAGTTATAGCTCTAAAAAATGAAAAGAAAAAGAAAAAAACCCCCAAAGACTCAAGGACTTACTGCCTCACTGTCTGTGCCAAGCATTAACTTTTGGATTTCACATTATCCTTCTCAGATGAATTTCTGCAGTAAGAGAAAGTCATTATCTTTGAAGTTACAAAATGATGAGATGTTCAGCTGCTGCCATCAGATGCAATAAAAGACAAAACTTAGATTCATCCCATAGAACATTAGCATTTGCCAAATATACTATGAAAAGCCACACTGTGTGGCTCAGTCTTGTCCTGTCCATACCCCACACCCATGCCAGTTGGGGACTAAGAAAAACTAGATTAAAACTAGATCATTCTGCCACTTCCTAAAGCTAGAAGGATGCAAAAGGACTGTGCCTTTCACACCAGTCCTATGCTCGTGCCATCTGAGTGCTGACAGAGACAACTCTTCCTCCTCACATCTAGAGTCATCTGTCATCTTTGGTCCCTTTTCAAATCTTAGATCCTTTGGAAGGATGCTTGATGATGCTGCAGTTATCGGGACAATGTGTTCTCATTATTTGGAGTAGTTTTGAAGGTCCTGATTTTACACCAATTTGGGATATTTATTTCAAAAGAAAAAGAATGGGGTTGTGGTTGGCTATTGTGAACTGTCTGCTCCACAGTATGAAATAATGAAAAATTCTAAAGCTTTTGAAGACTTTATTAAGACTTTAACAGAATTTACTTCTGTATTTATGCACAAATGGAAAGGCAGTTCATGATAGGATATATTTACTTGTATGTACTTCCTTCAGAAATTTCAAGCATTAAAAACTGTATTACAGCAAGAAATTTTTACCTTTTGGAGGGTAAATACTGCACAAACACTAATGTTAGATCTTTAAGCCTGTGAAATAAGGTTTCTCCTAATTTTGCATCTTCTGGGACAGTGGCAAGAGTGGTTCCATTTACACTGCTAGGTGAAAGAGCCTGACTTTCATTTTTTGGTCAAGTGGCACTGCTCAACTCATGTCTGCACTATCTAGGACTAATCCCCTCTCCCATATACTTGCTCTGGGCAACATGGTCAGGGACTCATCTGCTCAGCAGCACAGGGGGTACTCCAGCTCACCTCCCATCCCTTTTACTTAGCAGTACAGACGTGCCCAATCAGACTCAGAGACATTTCACTGCCATAAGCCTAGAACTGATACCAGAACGTGACATGTTAACACCTAACAGGCACAGGCAGGAGCTTCTGGAGAATTTGGATAATGCACGTTGAAGTGATGGCCCAAAGGATCCAAGGAGTAAGGAAAGGAGAAGAGGTGTTAGAGATCTAGAGAAAACCCACAAGGTTCAGCATGTGCTGGAGGGTCTGCAGATGCAGCAGCTCCCTTGTAGAGGAGTGTCAGAGAAGAGTAGAAGCTGTGCTCTCATCCTCGCTTCTGCAGACACCCAGCAGTA
>NW_008583133.1:0-7483 GCF_000691845.1 Merops nubicus | reverse complement strand
GTAGGGAAATGCCTCTCCTTAATGAGAGGGTGTCGTATTTTCCTGCAAATGTGATTTCAAGAAGGAAGCTGAGACATCTCCCAGCAAATAGCAGGTTTGAAGGGTGGGGGATGCTGGTGTGTGTTTGTGACTAAAGAGGATAAAAGCTAGAATTAGAGATTCCACTTTACACTTACTACTTTTTTCCATACTCCTAAACCACTCAAGTGATGGAGAATTACAAATAATAAAACAAACAAACCATGAAAGACACTACTGACTCATTAAAGGAGAAAACCTCAGATACCCTTTAGGCCATTAGAACTAAATGAGAGAGAGACAACAACAAATACATACAGATTTTGCTTCCAACTCCTGAACACTCTGCTCACACAAACCTTCCTCCAACCACAATCCTATTAAAAGAGAGGACAACTATTGCCAAAGGCCTGTAATATCTAGCTCATTAAAACAATACCACTTGACATTATTAGGATTTATTATTTTGCTCCTTTAGCACAGAGGAAGATTCATCTGAGTAAGCTGCAGGGTTGAGTCCTTCTTTGGCAAAGGACACTGAGTGGAAAGCAAAACGCCTGCTATGTCCCAGCAAGGCAGGTTCCATGCCTGGCAGATGGTATTTACTTCAGACGTACCACTCAGCCCACATTTTAAACTGCCATTTCTCCGAGTTCACCTCACTTATCACAAGGACAGAAACTTTTGCTCATCTGCAGGTGTATGTTAGTCAAAATCCTACATACTCTGAAGTGCTTATGGAGTGACTTTCTTCTCCTGGCAGACTTAACCTCCTCAGTCCTCTAACACAGGAGAGATGAAAAGCCACAAAATGTTTTCAGATTGAGTCATGCACATTCTTTTCAGCTAAGCCATAATGCTCCCAAGGTCTCTGAATCATGCTGTCTGCTCTTCAGTAGCTTCTAAATAGTCCAGCTGAAGGTGCTCAAGCCCTCCTCTCCCCCAGTATATTATGGTGTGCAATTAGTGTTGTGATGATTTGCTCTAGCAAGCTCAGCCGAGCCGTTTAATGAACCTGGAAGGGGAAACTCAAGAGGGTTTTAAGCAAAAAGTTCAGCAACACTTGAGAATTTTACAAGCCATGACAATGAGGGTTTACTGACTTGCTCACAAACACCTGTAAAACAAGTGTAAGGAAGCAATGGCACAATGAGCATATACTGCATGAAGCCCACAGGCCATATAATCCAGTATTTATTTTACCTTCAAAAACAGCCATTACAAGGTGCAACAAATTCAGCTATGGACAATTGTTTAATAAGCTAATAACCCAACTACAAGAGACCTGTTTTCTCAGACCCTTCCATTAGAGGATTAGGCATTATTCTAAATCTAAGTGATGCCCTGTATGAAACAGTTCATATACTCACTTAAATGCAACTAAAAGCCTGAGAATATTGTATGATATGAGAAAGACAAAACAAAGACTATGGCTAAGATGCCATCAATGACTTCGGTTTGCTTTTGAATTAGAATTTTATAAAGTCCATAAGGATCTGTTGTCTAGGGAGGAAAATAAAGTCTGGCTGGAACCTAGAACTGCAGATTCTTTTAATTAACACTTAGAGTGCTCATGCTACGAATACTGCACTTTATGTATAAATACAGACACAACGGTCTCCCAGCAACAAAAGTGCTACATACATATTCTCTTAGGCTGGTTTTGTGACTAATTTCTATTTTAGTTCTGTTATGTACCATTTTATATGACTTATCACTTCTAAATTTAAGCTAAAAAAAACTACAATTCTTACTCTAGTGATTCATTTCTTGAGCAGACAGCCTGCATTTATTGGCTTAAATGTCTTTTGCCATTACTGGCTCTAATTATACAATAGAGTTAATGTGAAAATTAATCTCCTCAGTGATCAATACAGAAGACATATAACACAACTACAGCTGTTCATTGCACCACAAACAATTTCAAAACAAAAATCTCTCAAGTTAAAATTTCACCTTGGCTGAAATCCTGCTTTCAGTGAAATTGAGAGCAAAAGTCCCCAAACTTAAAAAAAAGAGACAGCATTTACTTCTTGGTGTCCAACCTGTATGTGTCAGCATAAGTGTCACTGACACTCAGTGGCTGGGAAGTTAGCAGGGCAGAAGGAACCACTATTATCACTGATATCCACACAGGATATTTCTTGATACATGCATACACACACAAATATTTCTTGATATTTTCAGCTTTTGAACCTCTATTTCAGATAGTGGCTCCAGTGAAAGATTCTCCCTTTCAAATGTCCGCTTGTTTATGAAAGACAATGTTTTAAACTCTTAATTAGCTAGACTGCAATCTTTTGCACTATATTTACTTGATTTTTTTGTAAACACACCTCAAGGCACTCTGAATTTAGAACCCTCCCCCCAGAATGTTCACATTCTTTTGTGTGGATGTTTCACACAAATACTTCAACCACATCAGAGTACAAGTTTAGGAAAGAATTATTTTTAAAGAAAACCTACAGTTTCATTGAAAATCCATAGTTTCTCCAAATTTAGGGCAAAGGACTTGAGAGAAGAGAATGTGTAAGGAAGGAAAGATGAAGCTTCATGTGATGTAGGGTCTCAGTTTCTAATGGGCCTTCAGATAGTTTAAGAAACAGTTTCCATTAGTGACCCACAGATCCCTCTGCTTTGAGCATCCACCTGCCCCACACATACCTGACTCTGGCCAGGGAGACAGACCATGTCCCAGCTGAGGTCTGCAAGGCAGCTCTGCAGCTGAAGGTGTTCCTTCCAGTGCCCCAGGCCCAGGCCTGTCCTCTCCTGCGTGCCTGGGCTGGAACAACGACACTGGGCCACTGCAAGTGGAGGCACTAGGGGCTGAAAGGGAACTACAACCAATCCTGCCACAAGTTACCCCACAGGCTCAAGAGGCAGTCTGGCACCAGTCAGAGATGACCGAGGTGGGGGGGTTGTATCATTACCACCAAGGCTGAACCTTGCTTTTCAATCTTTTACTTTCCTGGGTTCAGACAATGAGGTTTACAGATGTGTAGGTAAAGTGGCCAGCATCCACATCCAGAGCACAGGAAATGCCATGGGTCACACTGCCTGAACAACCATATTCTGTCCTCTGTATGTCAGAACAAAACCACAGCCTTTAGTGGTATGATCGCACCCCGCTTCCCATCTCCTGGGATGCACAGGTGCTCAGGACCTGTGTGCATGCCCTGACTGCCATCTGGGCTTGTTTAACACAGATTATGACTTCAACAATTTCACTCACATGACTTCTAAGTTCTCCTTTTGAGTATGGAAGTATATGACAGCTTGTTTTACATTATGAGTTGAAATTTCAAGTCACTTAAAATGCACATTTTTCTGACTTTGTAACACTTTCCACAAACTGTACTCATGCTTAGAAAAGAATTAAACACATTGACATAGTTGCAAAGGGAAGACTACAGACAGAAAAGTGCAATTGTTTCTACCCCCCTAATGCTTGCTTATACCAAACCCAGGTGACAGAGGTATTCATAAAAGATCAAAACTGAACTTGCAAAATGTAAGCATACAAAACATCTGCTGAGTGCTGAATGGAGAGTTTGCCTTGAAAACCTGAAGTCTGCTTTGAGATTGCTTCATTGAAGAATTCTCTTCAACTGCTCTCTCCTGAGGACATAAACTAAGACAAATCACAGAGCACTACTCACTGTGGGCAGGAATTTACTCACTGAGAGAGGAATTTATCTTATTTTCATTTGTTTCTTCATATTATTTTCTTAGTGAAAGTGCAGTCTAAGAATGAAGTTCTCCTGTGGGTGAATGGGGGCATTTCCTTCCTGGTGATGCCTAACTGTGCTGGGGCTGATGTGGCTTCATTCACCTTGACTTACACTCTGCTTTTGCTGCACAGTCAATGATTTCAATTTAACATTTTCAGAGTGCAGCCTTAATTCCTCATTACTTTTTACCTACAGCTACTTTTTATATTTTCTGTTCTGCACTGAATTTAGTCATGTACTCTGAAATAAATAACTTTGTGACTCATGTAATATAATTTCTTAAAAGTCACCACCTTATTTATTTAAAGAGAACATGAGTGATGATTAATGAATTCTCGTACAGTTACTGCATACAAAGTTTGAATAACTACCTCAGACCAAGCATGCTACACCCTGTTCCTTTATGCTGAGGCATGTGTCCCCTTCAGCATGGAAACTAACGGACTTATGGGGGAAAGGGGATCATCAAAAGATCACATTTTGAAAATACCTATTTAATATCAGACAGATAATTACTACTCACATTCACAGGCCACCACATAATTCTGCCTTGAGGAGTCAGTGGTGTGTGTAAACCAAATATTTAGGACTTTCAAAGTATGATCTGATTAAAATAACAGTCTCGTTCCTTTCATTTCCCTTGAGGTGGTTTCATTTTTAGAAATGATTAAATAGCATAATTCTTGTAATGATTCACTTCATTTATTTTTAACTAACACCAAAAGAAAATACAAACAAAAGCTCCTTCAGCAAATGTGTTTTTAAAAGAAGAAAAGCTGTATTGCACAATATGGTAGAGTAATTCAGCATTGTTTAGAACAGTACATGCAGCTAATGACTGAAAAGACAGTGGCATATACAGCACTGTATTATGCTGCATTAGTGAAACAAGTTCCTATCTTGGAGTGGAAGCTTTGACTCCCTTATACAGTGTAAATTGGATGCCTTGCCATTTTGTAAATCATTCCTTTCATGAAGTGAAAATATCCCTGATGTAAAAACTTCAGTGTTTCCTACTGCAGGAGCCTCCTGTCTGAAAAGTAGCAACTCAAAAATATCCACACAAGAAGCAGAGAGCAGGTATTCCAACAAGCCCCAAGGCAGCTGAGAACTTCAACATGTGGCAGATCTGTTTTCAGCCAGGCAGGATTCACCATTCCAGAAATACTAAAATGCAGGCTGGATGTTTTTCTAAACATATGCTATAATTCAATTATGAGATTGGTGCTAACATGAATTGGGGTAGTAGGGTTCAAATACATTGACTTAATGGCCTTGAAATGTATGATTCAAGGACATACACATTCAAGGAGACTAAATAATGACTTGCATGCTTTCACTTTTCTGGGTGACTGAAAGCCAGTTTTGGTTGTCATCTCGTATCTCCTGATTTATTTTTCAATAAACTCTTGATAAGTTGCTCTGTTGCACTCCATTAGTAACAAAACCATTAGTAGAACTCACTCACCTCTAAAGGGACAGGTGATACCTCCATTCATTTGTACATTGCCTATAGTTTTGCACTAGATGGGTGTATTCCTACATATGGGCTCATCCACAGACATCAGTGCCTATTTGCACACAATTTCATCATTGCTAATGAGCTGACACAACCAGCAGCAGACTCTGTCCCCAGTCTTCCATCAATAAAAGATATGAAAGAAGCAACAATGTATTTAGTTATCTGACATAAGGAAATATTTCATATACTGAACTGTACCATACATCACATCATCAAGGTGCTATACAAATACATTTCTCACAGCTCTCTGCAGGTTGGAAAGCTGTGGCAGAGAAGCAGAGGTCATTCACCACAGACTGACCATCCATGCAACAAGCTGCAAGAAGAAAAGTTACAAGTCAGAAACTCCTCTCTGTCCCACCACACAGCCTCCTGAAAACCTCAGCACCCCAGGGTGGTTTTGGCAGCCCTGGCTGTTCCCAACAGCTGATGGGTGATGGGGTACAAGAGGGAATGTTAAACAGCACCATGGCAGGTAGTGGAGGTGTGTTAATCCACCTCATCTGCAGCCGCCGCTTGAAAATTAAGTTGGTACGAGTACTGCAACCAAAACATTTCCATATAAACCTGGAGAGAAATAAATTAACCTTTATTTCCTTTCAATCCAGGCTGTACACTAGGTACACAGAATGACATAATATCCTTCCTGAATCAGAGCTGCAGTGAGGACCAGTATCCTTCAAACATAACCAGTTCCTGAGACCGCCTTGCAAACAAATGTGTTTTCCTAATTGCCACAGAAACTATCTTTTTAATCTTTTTTTAAAAGGTGGCCAAAGAATTATGTATTGTTTTCTTTATAAATGTAATAAAAGTTTAATCACTATATCCCTGTACTTCTGCCAGAGTTTGACAGCCACAGATAGAAAGAACCTGACTAGAAAGCAACCCACTGCAACAGCCACTTCATTTAACTGCTGCTGGTCAGAAGCTCACACCAATTTCTGTGATGTTTGCCAGATCTGACAGTAAAGAATATTAACTCTACACCTGCCCCTAGTTAGCAGAATTGAACATCTTTTTGCAGGCTGTCAAGAACATCACTGTTATCTTCAGGATTTTATTATTTTTTTCATTACAAATTCATTACATACTCTTTTCCTGTACGTAGGGCTACAGGCACTTTGGAAACTGGCATTCTTGTAAACAGGATGTTACACTATGATCAATGAAATACTATGTATTGATTTGGTTTTCAATCTGGAAAAATCCACACAGTTGGTTTTTACTTTTTCATCTTTGCATTAAAGATTCTGAAGATGATTTTAAACTGCATGCACAGGCCAAAGGATTTGTTATGCAGCCAATCTGCATGTAGTTTTAGTGCTGTAGACATACATTCAGAAAAACAAAATCAATAAGTCTGTAATGACTGCCTTGATAGCTGCATAAGCAGCTACAGAAAGCCAAGTCAGCAATTATTTTCAAGGACATGTGACAAGTTTTCTACTCCTCTGACAGTTGTACATGTTTGTTTCCAAAGGATGTTATCCCAGCTGTCTTCTTCCAGCTGTTCTGAACTCCTGCTTTTTTTTTTTTTAACTGGATGATGATCTATTCTCTCTCTGTACTTTACCATGGGCAGGTTTTACCTGTAACAACCAGAGCATATGTACCGATGCCAGGAACTGCTCTGCCAGATGGAAAAGATGAACTTCAGCACCTAAACTATCACGTAGTTTATGATTAAAAGATAATTTAGTTAAATAGCTAATCATGCACCAGTGTTTGTCTCTTGGTTCTCAGTGTATATGTAGGAACAGAAAGGCGTGAATGACTATTTCAAATTCTGACTCTAGCCCGATTAGGTGAGAACAGAGACAGGAAAAGAGCCTGAAATACGAGGCGTTAGAACCTGTTCTGCTACGGAAGAGGGGAGCTGCAGGCCCTGAGCGAACGCCAGGCTCAGGAGACTTTCTGCCAGCAACTCACCTTGCTGAATTTTCGTCAGTAGCTGGTGACGGGCGAGAATCCTGCTCGTCCTGTAGGGAGGGCGCCTGGCCGTCTGATCGAACCGCAAGTACATCTCCTGGCCCTCAGGTGACACCGAGTTCAGGTAGTAACAGCCCGCGCCCGAAGTCCGGGGCACCTGCTTCAACATCTCCGCTCCCTCCAGACCACGCACTCCGGGCTCCGCCGCGGCTACTCCAGAGGCTAATCCGGGCAGGGGAAGGCGGGAGGCAAGGAGCCCTGGGGAGCTGGGCAGGGCGAG
>NW_008583132.1:23179-37477 GCF_000691845.1 Merops nubicus | reverse complement strand
CATTCTCAACCAGCTCATCATCCTTCCGCGGGTATGTGATGTGCTGTTATATTTTTGGAAATATGAAGTGCTTCTCTGTGTATGGAACCTGTCAACTGAAAGCATCCATTTCATTTGGACCCTAGCCCAAAGGGAAGCCCTGTGTTGGAATGCACTAGAATTTCTCATGCTCTGTGCAAGGTTGTGGGGACCTGGTACTCTCTCAGCCCCCAGGGATATGAGCTAGATACTTTTATCAGAGATAATACAAGTAGCTGGGAAATACAGGACCAACAGAGAGTAAGACTGAATGAAAAATTTAACTTGAGTCAGGATTTAAAGAGGGGAAATTGGATCTTTATCCAATGATTCCTATTGACTGTTCTTATAGATTTTTGCAGAGAGATTTATTTTAACAGTGTCAAAGAAGTCCCTTTGTAGTCAGTGGGTCTAATGTTGACTTATCTAGTACTTGATTTGGGCTGGCTTCATGGATTTAATTCTGTCTAACCTTAAGCTCCTATATAAGCCTCCCAAATTAGGAGTCCGCTTCCTTTGTGAACATGGTGCGAAGAAGTAAGATTGGTCAGTAGCTCCCACGAATTGCCTCTTGGAGATGGTTTCTCTAAGTTAGCTCTGGAGGGAGCCCAGGGTGATAGGCTTCTTAGTCTCCAAACACTTCAGAAATTATGATTGTTACTCTAAATTGTGGCAAGACTGCAGGGCAAAAGCAGACATGAAGCGTAGTTGGAGAGCAGTGTGTGCTGGCCACAGAAGAAAGTGCTGAGTTCAGCCTCTCTGTTTCTCAGGCTGGATTTCCTAGCTGAAAAATAAGCATCTTTTATATTACAGCAAATATTTCAAGTAAATGACATCAATCTCCATCTGAAACTGCCCTGGGGCATATAAATAACATAAGGGAAATGTTTGACCAGTGTCTTTCTTACTGACTAAACAGTATCTAAACAAATATCTCTGTACTCTTTCTAAAGACAGACTGGTAGACAAGGAGCACTGCTAGAGTGTTAGGAGTGAGGCAGTCTGCTACCTGGGGCTTCTCATGCAGCAGATGAACTAAGTGTAAGTGCTGCTTCTCTTTCCTTCCCAGAGTGCCTCCTGTCCAAACTAGCAGGGCTTGTTCACTCTGGCATAAACCTTTTCTGCAGTGGGGTCATTGAATATACCTGGCTGAGCTGCCAGTCTGCTTCTGAGTAGGTCAAGCTTCTGTCCATTTGATTTGAAGCGATTTTTGTATCGTTTAAACAAGACTTATTTTTTTTTACAACTTTTGTCTTCTACTACAGGCATTTACAGACATTTTTAGGAAAGCTGACTGTGGAAATATATTCTGTATTTGCACAATGAATAGGTTGTTTACCTTTTTAAAATGTTTTCTGTGAATGGCTTAAAAAATTGAAATCACTTTTGCAATTTAGAGGAAAAGTGAACTATTTATTTAAGTACTTAATCCGTTGTGCATCAAGGCACTTTAATGATTCAGACAAGAAACAGACCTGAAACATGACAAATGTGGTGAGAATGTGTGAGGAAAAACTTGATCTCATTTACTTTTATTTGTTAGGTGGAAGGAAAAAGTGGTTGAAATCTTCTAGGTTAATGGAATTCTGAATGTTATCTTATGTGACCATAGTATCTTGAAGAACAGATTAGCAGTTGGCTGGATCAGTTTGCTGGCAAAGCAGCAGAATTTTTGAACTTTGGATATCTTTGGTCGCATACCCGGAGGAGACACGTTCCAACTGCAGATTGAAAGTCAGCTGCCCCGAGCGGCTGTCCTTTCACCACTCCAACAGGCCAACTTCATTAGCAAAAATAGATAATAAAAAAATTGTTTTAAGGAGCAATATTAATCATCAGCTTCAGTAAACATTGTTTGGATCAGTGGAGAGAAATGTTTTTGTCTGCACTTTTGCAATTTTATCCACTTTGGCTCCCCAGAGCTTATTCTGAAGCCATGTAATTCCTAACATTTTTTTTTTGAAGAGAGTTTGCACTACAGGTCTTGTCTGCTTGGTCACCCTTCAAGGAGAAAGAATGCCTCTCCATATGTCTTAAGCAGAAGGCAGCCTAGGCTGACAGATAGGAATGAGATGATGTATTCCAAGAAATGCTCAATCCATGGCAATATAATGAGTTTAGTGGGAGGAGGGGAGAACTAACCAAAACTTCAGACAGATAGGAATGCCAGTGAAGGACACAACCCCTGCCTGTCTCCAGAGATGAGGATCTACAGGTGAGGCTATGTACACATCCATAAGATTTTAAAAAAAAATCAAAAATCAAAAATCGGTCTGAGGAACAAGAAGTTGAACACGTGAAAGATGGAAGTTACAGACAGTTCAGCTGTGTGAAAACTGACAGTATTTTTTCTGCCTCCTTGTAGAACAGCTCAGAAACATTCAGCAAGTCGTAGATAGAGTGGAAGAAAAAATTGGTGGAATTTAATGGGGCCAGGAGGTGAACAGGATTTGAGATCTAGATCTAGTGAAAAATCTGTTTGGATATACATGTGCCAACTCAAGTGTCTGTGTGAACGTTAACATATTGGCCTATTTTGTATATAGTAAAAATACTTGAGTAAATTAAATTCTCTGTGGCACTAGACTATTAAAGACATTGTAGCAATTTGGAAATATCTAACAGCAATAAGCCTATGTGGAAAACAAACTTTGTCATTTACAACTGTAGCTCAACCCATAGCACGGTACCTCCAACATGATAGCTGCCATTCTGAGATTAGCACTTCTGACATAAACGCCAGGTGAGAACCCTGACCTGCTTGGCAATGGGCAAGAAAGAGTCTTCATCAGCTGTCAATCTCCAGCACGTTGTAGAATAAGTTTTAGCTGTAAACCTGCAATTTATGCCACAGACCTGCAGCTGTTGCTGTGTTTCTGGCCCTCTGAGTCAGCAGCATAAAAAAACAAATAGAAACTCTGATCTTTATGTCACTAAAAGGGGTTAGACTAAAGGTAGTCTGCTTGAAGCATCTTAGTTCTTGAGTCAGTCTGATTTTGTTCTGTTTTTACTGAAAAACAATATTTCCCATTCTTCTGTATCCTTTCATTGCTTTCAGCTTCATCCATGCTTATCTCCTGCTTTTATGCGTTGTCAAAAGACGAGGCACCTAGTTTTTGGAGAATTAAAATTACTTGAAAATGATATGTAATTCAATTTCAAGAATGAATGCCAATGTTTGGATTCTCTCAGTCTGGCTGAGAGATTCTCTAGTAGCATTTTTTTCACCAGCCTGTTCTGTAGACATTTCTCTCATAGTATGCCTCAGCAAACCGTTTCACCCCAAATGTTGCTTCACCAACACAGGGACAGTTTCTAAAGTACTGATCTTTTGCTGGATTAGTGAATGCAGTTAGGCCAGTGAAGAGTGCTGTGAGCAAGAGTACTGCTGTGGGACAGAGGGCTTAACTGAGATGTTGGGAAGGCACAATGCCAAGAGGGATGGAAGAGAGAGGCCTTCCCTTCTGTTGGGCATGGACTTTTTGGATGCTTTTACCTACTTGGGTCAGTTGTGAGGGATCCTAACTTGCAGAAGGGAAGAGAGACCCTCTAGCTTCACAAAAGCAATAACATTTTTGATTATCCATGTATTGTTTGTTTGTTTGTTTTTTGCAGGACTGTTTTAGTTTCAAACCATTTGCTCATCCTTCAGTCTCCCTGACTTAATGTACTAAATTCTAGTGGACTTTGCAAAAAGCAGGTTTTGAGGAATAAAAACTTTCCACAGGATAAACCAGATGTCTTCCTCAAATCAGTGGGAATGCCACTGTGAAAAATGTGTTGAATGTGGCATGGTCTTGACTTCCTGTGAAAAGCTACAAAAAAATTCCAGTTTTTCCCATGAGTTTCACCATCATTAAGAGCTCCTCATGTATAGCAATACTAACAAGCTAGTTGTGTTTTTCTTCTGTACCATCTCTGATTACATTCAGCCCTCAGGCAAATCTCATACCCAGTAAGTCTTCTGTCATACTAAGGAAATCTTTGTAGTATTAGATTGTAATGAAGATTAAGTCAATGGGTTCATGAGTGATTTATCGTAAATTACTGTGCAGTAGTGGTGGTGTTTTTTTTTTTTTTTTTTTTTCTCCTTAACAATACTCCTGTATAATGGAAGAATTATGCTCTGGGACCATACTCCCAATGTTTCAGGAAAAACAAGAAGGATGAAATAAGTCAACAGTGTCCTCTGCTCTTTGACACTTTTTCAGAAGGCTTGCTTGGAGCTGGTGGGGTCATTTGCTTGGAATTCTGGAGAAATGCATTACAGAAGCACTCCAGCACAGGATGATGCAGACCTATGTAGGAACTGTACAGAAGTGGAAGAATACAAATCGGCTTCAAGATGAAAGCTCTTAAATCTGTTCTCTGCTTCTCCTGCTGATTATCATGGCCCCAGGGCATAGTTACAGTAGAAAGATGCACTCAGGAGGGTGACTTCAGAATTTCCACAAATCATTACTGATTATCTATCTGTATTTTTAAGTGTTTATGGGTAAATGATTGATACATTAACAACATACCTTTCAGAACTGCATAAAGAGAAAGAAGACTTGACTTGCATGTGGATTTTCATTGGTTTACCTTTTGCAGTCCAAATGGCTTCTGTTTTATAAACAATAACTCTGGTAATGCATTTAGGAAGGTTTTCATATGCATATATACATACATATTTTTTGCCAGATTTTTGCCTTAAAATTTTTCAGTCATTATATGAAAGGCAGTATAGACTTTAAAGCTTATACTGAGAGCATATCTATAATCAATTAACTGATTCTCCAGAGCAGCCTTGATATGTTGTTTTAATTAATGCCATGTCTGAAAGCAGAGCAAGCTACTGCAGAACTCCTGCAGCAGTCGCTGGGTGTTTCACACTGCTGTTCTGCAGACAGTGTCTTTCTGTAGTTGCACAAATGCTTTATGTAATAGTGTTTCCCCATTGTAATCATAATCATGTAAGATTAGAAGGAAAAATGAGAAGAATTATATGTGCAGAAGAAATAACAAGTTCTGCAGTAAGCTTCCAAGTAAATAAGATGAGAGCTGCTTTTATGTTATTACAGCGAAACCAAGCAGATCAGTGTTTCAGGGCTACCAGGGACTTCTAAGGTCTGTACATGAGCAGAAATAACCTGCTGCAAAACTGAAAACGAGAAACATGCATAGAGGGGAAAATAATACCCAGCAAGACTAGAGTATAAAAGCAGTATTGGCTTGTACTTATAGCAGAGGTGTCTATTTCAAGATCAAGCATCAGTGTAATCACTGTTGATAGTACCCCTTTGATAAAAATAATAATTCTTCAGCTGCAATTGGGTAAATTTACATTTATTGGTTAGCATTTCGATGGGTCTCATTTGGCAGAATTTTATTACACTGAATCTGCTATACCGCTGTCGAAGCTCTTCACTGGAGTCTATTTACACCAGCAAACCCTCTAGTTCTTGTATTAAAGTCTCGTGGTGGGTTTTCATGCTTCTGGTCTTTTCCCTGTGAGAAAGACTTGTGCTATACCCACAGCTCTGAACTGAGTTTGTGTAGTCATTAGTTAGAGAACTTTTTTTCTTTCCTGTGTGTGATGATAAACAGAAAGGATTCGGTGTAGATAAATACTTTAGGTACAAATTATCCTGTTTGTTACTCTCAGGATATAATTTATTTTCATGTAATGAAGGATTTAGCTTGTTGGAAGTTAATAATCCATAATCCATTTATCTTTTTTTTTCCTGACTATATAGGAAACACTTCATTTAGAAACACTGAAACTCTTCTGATTGATTGTAGATTTCAGGGTGTCGAGGAAGATGAAAATGAGACATACTTGCATATAGTTTAATATAGAAGAAATCCAATGCTTTTAGTGGGTGGTGATCTTTTCTCCATAAAAACATACAGGAATTTTCTAAATCTCTTCTGGTTGTTGAAGAATAGTATCCTGTAGTTTCAGCAGCAAATTTTGGAAACAAATCTATTCTGAGAATGAGATTGGAATATTAACTATTTAGCTATTCAAGATGCATATAGTAGTCTGCTTTATTTACACTTAGAGGTGGATGCTTATGGAATAGATCTTTGCCTCTTTTCCAAAGCTCAACTTGATTTATGTACGTGTCTGTGTGTTGTTTGGTTTTGTGCTTTGTGAATTTTTTTTTTTTTTAATTATTAAGGTTTTTTTTTTTCCCTTGTAAGAATTTTTAATGTTTTTCTGCTGTTTGGTGTAAAGAACACAAAAGGAAAGCTTGGGAAAATGAAAGAACTGAATGACACTTTTCTTATTCTTGGACCGAAAGTTCATTTTTGTGTTTTCTTTGTGTGCTAGTAGAGCAGAATTTACCACACTAATTGCAGGGGTGCCTTTGTCCATACCAGACTTTGATGTTACTTGGCTTTATAAAACGTTCAAAATTCTTCTGTGATTGAAACTTGGTTGCATCTTCTAAGATGTATTGAATGTTGAAACACTAAACTGCAAAGCCATCTACACGAGCTCATGCAGTTGATAAGCAGACTGAAAGCCCGTGAGAGGTGATGGTAAGCCCGCGCTCACCTGCCAGTGGCCTGAAACGGGCCCCTTCTGTCACCCCGTGCCCCCCGAGAAGCACCCTGCTGCAGGGCCGTTTGGACAGCAGCCTGCTGTCCCTCCTGCCACCGCTGGCTCTGCCCGAGGGCCGGTTTGGGAGCTGGGGGTGGCTGTGTGCCCAGCCCGCGGGAGGCAGTGCCGGGACCCCCTGGCGGCACAGCCCCTGGGGGAGTCCACCCGGAGCGGTCTGGGCAGCCCGAGTGTGTCCTCAGAGTGATTAAGTTCCTGCTGTGTGCAATAATTGCTATATTTATAGCATAATGGAGTAAGTGAATTTCTGCTTAATCTTCTGGATCAACCTGGAAAAAAAAAAAAGTGCTTTGGGATTGAGAGTATTTTTGTACTTATTTAATTTGATACCGCTCTTAGTAAATGGGTCAGTGATCTGAGGTATTGTATTTTTGGCATTGAGAAGTGCTGTATGCTCTAAAATGCATTAGATTTTCAGCTTTCTGTTTCCTGTGAAAATCACTCCACTTTATTTTCCCTGGCCTGAAGACGATTAAGTTTGTGGATTTTGTTTGTTTGTTTGTTTCAGTATGTTGGTTTGGGTTTGTGTTTGTTTGTGGTTTTGGTTTTTTTTTTTGGTGTTGTTGCTGGCTTTTTTTGTGAGATAGCAAATATTTTGGTTTGGCCCAGGCAGGAAAGAAGGTGAAGCAACATCCAGGCTGCTATTGGAAAATCTGCAAATAACTTGGAGAATAATAATACGCTATTTGAATGGTTTTATCTTGGCTCTGATATATCCAGCAGAGCCTGGGTTGTGCTAACATGAATTTTCCATCATCTTGTTCTGCTTCTGTTGAAAACACTGGTCACTTTAAAGTGAATTCTGTGGGAGTTGAATTGGAGAACACTGATAAATTTTGCTGGAATGAGAGAAAGTTCATTTAATGCTTCATGCACAATTATGTAGACCAAGGAGTTCAGGCATCACAAAAATAATTTCCAGATCAGTACCAACAAATAGCAGCTTTGTTGAAAAATCTAAATGCCTTGGAGATTTATCCTACCCTGAAATGAAACGGAGCTGGATAATTTTGTGCTAGATGCAATGAAAATTCCTTGCAGGCTATTAGAAGTAGCATGTTTTGTCAAAACAAAAATGCTGAGATTAAATTGTGATTTCGTCTTTTTGGGGACTTCAGACTGTTTTTTTGGAATAAATGATATTTCAAAATAAGAAAAAAAAACAATTAAAAGAGCCTAGGGCAGGCATGAAGATCCAAAGCTAAAGGAATCAAGCTTCAGCCAAAACGTGGTGCTGGTTAGGCAGAAGATTAGGTGGGCAGCTGGAGGAGAGGAAGTGCAGGCAGATCTCCAGGGCAGGGCTGTGAGTGCTGAGCTCACAACAGTGGCAGGCTGGGCAGCTCTGGCTGCTTGGCCTCCAGAACTCTCTGCCCTCCACCCCACCCTGCTGTTTGTTTCACCAGGAAGATGCGTGGTTTGTTGCATAAATGTAAGCCAGCAGAGAAATGCTGCCTTGGTTTTTAGAGGCCACTTTAACTGCCTGACCTTGGCATTTGCGTGGACAGAAGACTCATGCCTAAAGCAGGCGCTGGTAGTGTACTAATTATGCAGTGATGGCAGTCTCTGTGTAATAGCAATTTTCACTCAATTACTCAGTGCACAGTGTCAGTATTATAACCCAATTAATTTAAAAAAAATTTCTAATTTAAAAGAAGACAATATGTTGCATTTCCACAAGTTATCTATAATGTTATGGTGGTTAATTTAGCTAGCCCTCTTTAGGGTTGCATTACATAGTGATGCAAACAAACCAGTGAAAAATGGCGTGACAAAAAATGACTGCATCTTTCTGAGGCTGAAAACTTCTGAGGCTGTGCATCGTACAGCTTTCTCAGGGTTTGTCTTGGTATGATGCAAGACCGTAGAGGACATTTGAAGGCAATATTTAATTGGAAGGTGGTATTCTGCTATACCTGTAGTTTAAGGTGTAGATAAAAGAAAACTACCAACTAAAGTTAGTAGACCATTAAATGAAAATTCAATGTGCAATTTTTGCTGGTGATTTAGGATTACATTTTGATCATAATTAATAAGGTTTTAACTAAATGTCTTTTCTGAAGAGAAAACACAGGCATGATGAAATTAGTAATATGCAGCTAATTTACAGTTTCATTGTGTCTGTGGGAATTGTAAGCTTATGGTGTAACACGTAAGTAAACAAAGTACGTAGCTCAAAACAGTGGATTACATTTTCCTAAATGGAAAAAGAAAAAGTTTGTCTCACTGATACGAACTAACCCATTTTGTGCATCAAAGAGAATTTGCTTTTGGCCTGAGCGCAGGGCATTTGTGAGGGTGGCAGTGGCTGAGCAGGCTCCACGCTCCTGCCTGGCACTGAACCCCGCTGGTGACGTGCGCAACTGGTGAGCCCAGATCCCCCGGCGAGCATGTGTTTGTAACAGCTGGAGAAAGAGGGAAAATAAGTACTGGTTTGGGAGCAAAGCTGTTCCTTTAGCCTTTGGTGAAAATAGAGGATTGCCAGGCCTGGCAGCTCTGGAATATCTGTGACTCTGATGTGTGGCTTTGGGGTGAACATAGCGTTATTGCCACGAGAGTGAATGTCTTCCCTTAGGAAGCAGCAAAGACCACCTGACAGCCCGTGGCTATGGAGATATCTGCTGGGAAGTGAGCAAACTGCTAACCTGTGCCTGGCCTTGATGTAAGCAGTGATGACAACCTCTTTACTCCCAGATTTTGCTGTCACTTGGTGATGAGGTTTCCATCTGGACTCCATGAGATGGCTTTAGATTTAAACCGACTGACTGGAAGAATTTTGTGCAGTAACTCAGTTTGAAACACTCAAAATTGTACAGGGCTGTTACCTGGTAAACTATTTAACAAATGTTTGTAAATGTGGGTTTCTTGTTGTTGTTTCACTATAAGAAAACACCTCACCTGTTCTCTACCTGCAGGATTTGCTTTCCAGTGTTACTTTTAAGCTTATTTCTATGCTAAGGTTGTGTGATTTTTCTGTTAGGATATGTCGTTGCTTTTATCAGACTTGCCTTCGGTTGGGAACTCCAAACACAAGGAATTTTATAGCTGCTATATAAACCCCCATGTTGTCACTCGTAGATCTCTCTTAGGTATTCTGTAGCACTGGTCACTGCACTATGTAAGTGTTTTAACTGGCACTGTGATGATTTAGTCATTTTAAGAAAGATGTAGAAGCAAACACTTTTCAAGTCTACCCGATGGACAGGGAGTCAGATGCTCATTAACAATATCTTCAAACCGTAATCAGGTCACCTTGGAGAACATGTTTTATCTTGCTCTGGGCCAACCTTTCTGCCCGCAAGTGATTTTCACTCGTATTGAACAAAGTTGGTTGGAATGGATAATAACAAGTCTGAAAATGCTCTGTGGTCTTTAAAGTAAAAAAACAAGCAGAAACAAACCCCCTGGGCTCAGGGACAGAAAACCTGGAGTTTAGAGTAGAAAGTAAAGAACATTAAAAGGTCAGAACTATTGAAAGTTACAGCATTACAATTACATTATTGGATAATAAATCTTTATTGTAAGAGGAAAGGTAGAAAAATATACCTGGGGCCCTTCCATTTGCTCTCTCTTAATGCAGAAATGTTTACCCTGATTACCATTTCCTAATGGTAAAAGACAGCTACACCTCGATTATTACTGTGGGGAAACACCTATTA
Source organism: Merops nubicus (assembly GCF_000691845.1). Taxonomy (NCBI): domain Eukaryota; kingdom Metazoa; phylum Chordata; class Aves; order Coraciiformes; family Meropidae; genus Merops; species Merops nubicus. Next base: position 27,193 of record NW_008583132.1, on the reverse strand, counting down.
GAGGAAAATACAATACCCACTGTGAATGTCTGTTGCTATCATAATCACAGCATCACTACTACTTGACTGTAGTATTTTTGGCTTTGATAATGTTGTAAGGTATTTGCAGAAGGAAGATGGACAGTGTAAGCAGTTACTGACCGTGTGAAGCAGGCAGATGGTTGGTGGCTGTATACAGGTTGTGAAACTGCTCTGGCTTTATAAACCCCTCCTGGCTTGTACTCCTGCACACGAGAGAACTAAATTTTGGTATGTTTCAGCATTATTTCTTTTTATAATTATCTTTTATAGGTCCAGCATCAAAATGGCTCACTGAAGTGGTGAGTTCTCTCTAAATAGTGAGATTTAAGAGTGTGCTGATACAAGGGAATCTTGTGTGCATATGCACCCCATACCCTGGGATGGGTGCCAGGGCTGTACCTTTACAGCTTGCTAGGCAAAAGACAAACTGGCCCTTCATGCACAGCAGGTGACATCTTGTTATATTTTCCAGACAGTGTGTATCAGAGTTGTTCTCAGTCTCATTACAAAGTTGCAGACATGACCTAAGAGGTACCAACTTGATCTCCTTTTCTCCCATTATGTTCAGTGCACAATTGGTCTTTGTTTAGGTATATTTACTCATTTACATGTTTTAATAACATGCTAACCATCTAATTTAGATCTGAATGTATTAGATATAATAGGGTTTACACGGAAAATTTTGTGCAGCCACACTGGATATTTCTCTTTCCTTAGCTTTATAATTTAGCTCCAGTGTGTTGTTACATTTTCATGAGAAAATTAATGAAAGCACAACACACTCTTTAACAAAAAATTCCTCAGATCTACTATTTAAAATTTATATTTTAAGAGTTCTATTCTCCCACTTTAAATAATGCTCAGTAAATGAGAGCATATACATCTTTCTCCTGTGATGTTTAATTGGCATGGTTATCAAGTTAGCTTTAAAGGCTGACCTAACTCATGCTCTGTCAGAAACAAACTTAGTAAGCAGGAGGTGAATTTGTGCTCATAAACTATATGGAGTGGAATTGCACTCTCCATGAGTGAAAGCTAAGGGCTTTCCTGAAGGATATACTTGGATTTCACCAAAGGAAGTCTGACTCAGGGCAACTTAAAGGCAAGATGTAAACATACTGTGCCTGAAGCATAAAGTCAGCATTCCTTCCTGCATCACTTCAGAAGGCATAGGCTGGTGTGTTGGTGTGTGGAGTGTGTGTGGTGGGGTTTGGTTTTGTTCCAGATTTAATTTAAATGTGGCAGTTCAGAGCTAACTCCACCGCCATGGAAGAGGAGGATGCCTTGTGTGGAAAAGGGCGACACGTGGCCAAGCTACAGCCCCTGCCTGACTTCAGCACTGGTTACGTAGGATTGGGTGGAGTTGCACTCACTTCCTGACTAGATTGAGTATGTGAATTTTAACAGTAATTTGAAAGTACTTTGAATTTTAACAGTAATTCTTAACCTGTAGCACTCCTGCACTTGACCCAAAGTGTTGTGGTTTTTTTTTTTTTTAGACTATTGAATGCTGCCTTTTAATTTGGTGCGATTATCCTAAAAGTATACTGAATTGGAACTATCCTCTTCTTAATAAGTATTGGTGAAGTGTCAGCTTTGATAGACATGTCTAGTTTTGTTCTGTGTCTGAATTTGAACTGAAATATGACAGTTACTGACTTAAATGTGACTTGGCTCTCTCTTAAATCCCAAGGTTTAGGTATTCATGTTAATGAAAATGCATAGTAATGTCAAACTGGTGAATAGTCACAATGTAAAATGTCAATTATCCTACTTTTGAATGTGTTTGAAATAACAAAATAAACCACAAGCCTCAAATGAAACAGATGTCTGTGTAAATGTATAGGAAGAGTTAGAGCCATAATTCCTACAAACATTAGTCAAGGCCAGCACTGCTCTGTGAGATGTCAGCAGGCTCTTGGTCTTTGGTGCAGAGCACTGAAGGAGATGCTGCTTTAGTACTTCAGGCTGCTCCTGGGCTGCAGAGAGGTGTAGGAATGGGCCCTTGGTGTTCAGGCACCATGCAGTAACAGCATAGTTGAGGTCGGTGGGTGGTGTGGTGTGTGGCTTTTTTTTTTTCTTTAAACTATTGTTCTATCTAAAGTACCAGGTAGTTCTAATGATGGTTCCTTTTTTTCCCAATCAAAAGAACTGAAGTGTTTTTAATATGGCAAAGATAAAAATGAGAAACTGCAGGAGTGATTTCTGAAGTGAGGAAGTTCTCTCCTCTGGTCAGTCTCTACCAGCAGGCAGAGAGGAAGCGCTTGCCCTTTCAGCAAATTGGGATACATTTATAGGCATTTGATCTCTGCTGAACTGGTGTAACCATATGAAACCTCTTCTATTATTAACTCTGTCTGCTTCAAATGATTCAAGACCAGCAAAGTCAAGCCACTTTGTGGTACAGCCTGCCTACAATATTAAATTTTCAGCAGCTGCATTTTAATTGAGTGACAGTTCAGAAGCATGGTGTTGGCTTGTATTAAAGGAATCCCGACTTGACAGCTTTAGAACTAGCTTGTGCTTGGAGACACACCCACACGTCCAGGCTGTGATCAGGTAGTCTCGATATATTTTCTTGCCCAGCTAATGCACTTTATTGCTTCAGCAGTTGAGGGAGGCTGCCTGTCTAACGTACAAGAAGTGAGGCAAGCATACGTATGTACATACATGATTAATACAGTAAAGCACTATGCTACTAACACCAGGTTTTCATGAGATTTGAGAGTGGGTTAGATGATGTCAGAAACAACTTCAGCTAGAAATAATAGTGATTGGAAATGGGTATTTCCTTGCTCATCTCCACGCCATGGGTGTGGTGGGGTTTTTTGTTGGTGGGCTTTTCTTTTTGTTTGTTTTTGGTTGTTTTTTTGTGTGGTGTTTAGTTTTTTTGTTTTGTTTTGTTTTTTTGAGTCTTCAACTTCCAAATTGATGAAAGCTAACAGTTTAAACAGTTTAATGCATTCTTTTGCTCCAGAGGCTTTCAGACACTTTTGTACACATTTGACACATTCAGGGTTTGGAAAATGTTTCGAAACAAAGATATAACAAAAGACTGGCTCTGTATTAAAATAGGCAGAATTTTGGCTAATGTCTTTGTGTACAGACAATGCTGCAATCACATGTAGGACTCAGCAAAAGCACTATACAGGTTTACAAAGCCCTAGCTGGTGTGGTGAAGGGAAAGTACTGCAGGTGAAATGAAGAGAGTATAGTGCATGTCACAGTGAAGAGCAATGGGAATATACAGAAGGTAGTAGCATTTTTTTCTTTGTTCTTTTCTCACCCAGCATCTGACATGTGCAGACCCTGCTATCAAATCATAACTTAGAATAGCTTCAAGGGAAGGGTGTAGGTGTGCATACACACATCATAACTCCTTAGGCTGAAGTTAAGACTTGATAACATATGCACTGTTTTGTCCTTAAAAAGTGAAAGACATTGCGTGAACAGTGTACCCTGGGTGATGTTGTTCTGAGTTAACTGCTCAGTTAATGATGTAGGTAAGTGTTGTTTAGGAACTTTGGCTGTCTTTGAAGTAGCAGTTGTGCATTTTACCTTTTTTTTTGTAAGGGTATCTTTGTATAACACCGAGAAAGTCCCTAATGTCTGATGTTGTGCTTTGAGCAGTAGGTAGAAACACAATTCATTCATTAATTTGCTGGTGTGGTTAGGCTGCAGTTGGGAGGAAGATGAAGGAGTTGAGAAGCAGGGGAAGATGACATCTGGTGACACTGGGAAGAGAAGTAGAAGTGCTTGCACTCTGAAAAAAGGATCCTGTCAGGAATGTAAAAAGCATAAGGTCTGAAATATTGTTGGCTCTTAACTAATATGTAGAAATATGCTTTTTCTTTTGTTGGTGGTGTTTGTTTGTTTTTTCTGCTTCATTTGTGTGCTGTGTGACCAGTTGTCTGAATCCAAGAGAAAGCAACTACCAGAAGACAAGGATTAAGGCAACATTTTTTTCATTTGGTCTTTGACATCTCTGCTTTG
>NW_008583132.1:8513-23148 GCF_000691845.1 Merops nubicus | reverse complement strand
TCCTGCTGATTAACTCCCGCTATATAGTATGTGAGTGTGAAGCCTATACCATGTAATTCATCTGTCCTCATCTGCTCACATGAAAAGGTTGACCATCTCTTTCTGTGGGAAGTCATAGCCAGCATAAACTTCACTCATTCCTTACAAAGAAAAAAAATAAAAAAGCTGAGCCAGACATGAAAGAAAATGAGAAAAAGTCTGATTTTTACCTAATTGACCTTTGCCAGGACTTGATAAAGTACCCCACAGCACTCTCTGTGACATAGAAAGAGTGCAAAGACTACTGTGCCTCATTAAAAATGGATGAGCACAACTTATTTTGCATATAAGGTCATAATCTTTTCTTCATTAAATAACTGGGATTTTACACAGTGAATAGAGAGGAATTTTTATATTGCATTTATTGATACAAATGTATATATTCCTACAGAATCCACCACTGTGTTTTCAGCTGTGTAATTGAGTTGTTAGTGAGCCCCCAGACTGTGTGTGCCTCTGCAGTGCTAATCCTGTTCTCGTTGTTGGACCACAGCTTGATGTCAGGTTCAGTGACCGTTTGACATGACTCTGTTAGCTGTAGTCCAGCTCTGCTCCAAATGTTGTAGGGTGTCAGTGAATCTAACCTGTTGTCAGAGAGGTTCTTTTAACAGAGTTGTTCTTCGAACCACCCCAACCCCCATAAATACCCAGCAGTCAAACACAAGTAAGTAAATTCCTGAGGCTGTGGAAGAATGTGCTTACATCTGTCATCTTGCTTCTACTCCCTGAAATGTTTTTGTACCTCAAGCAACCAGAAATTAGCAATTTTGGATTTCAAGTAATGGATTTTGTACTTGGGAAGTGAGCAGCGTTAACCAGTACGGCACGGGCACAGCAAGCTCTTACCAGTGTCATCCTCATTGTGGAAGGAGTGTCCTCCTCCTGCAGAGCTGCTCTTCATGTGAGACTGTTACTGTTGGTCAGATGTAATGTAGAGACTTGCAGAAAATAACAAAACCATGGATATTCAAATTTTAGTTTCTCAATCAAACGAATTCACAATTATAGATAACTGGGAGGCCAACTGTGTTATCTGCCTAGGCATTCAGGAATGGAGACAAGGCCATGGTAGGTCCATGCCCTGCTGTGATTGTCAGTGGAGGGGCTACCTCAATTTTGGGTTGAAATGTCAAAATTACTCCACTCTCCAGAAGTGTATCAGACCTCAAGAGGCCTGAACCATCTGCTTTCTGTCCATGAAGGATGGTGGTGGCTTGTGGAGTCAATCATCACTGGAATCCCCTTGGAGCTAGTTTTTTCTTTACATATCTCAAGTTCTAATACTGAAGCCTGTGGCTGAATAGAAAGCAACATGGAGCTGGAAGGCAGTTTAGCAAGTGAAAAAAAGACACATTAGAGTTGTAACAAAACAAAATGTTCTAGCACTACTGTTGGGTAAGGCAATTTATTTATGGGCAAACCACTTGCCACATTTCTTTTTACAGCAAGAGGATATTGATGCTTCCTTTCCTTGCAGTGGATTTTCAGCTTTACTTCTGAAAATGGTATAAGAGCTCAATGTTACTTATTGCCTGTATATTGGTAATAAAATGAATTACACAGTGATAAGTGATGTCTATAAGTTTATTCATGGTATTTGGGTGAAATTAAAATTCATATATGAAGAAATTAAGATGTTTTGGTGAATTGTCATCAAAAAAAATTTAAAGAACTGCATTGTATTAGTAATATGAAATAATTTCTTTAGATCTGAAAGCCCTTAAGACTATTTTAAACAAGGTGGAGAGATTCACCTCTGCTGATTTCAGCCCAGATTATATTGTTTTGTATTTATCACATGACAGTTAATATAAACCTGTTGCTTAAGAGTTTTTAGGGTTTTTGTTTGTTTGTTTGTTTGTTTTATTGTTTTAGTTGGGGATTTCTGTTCTGTTGGATTTTTTTGCATAAAGTGACCTTATTTTCCAGTCTTTTGAATAAACAATTATAGACATTAAGAAGTGCAGCTACACAGCTTAACAGGTTTTCTTAACACTTACTATCTCAGAAAAGGATTTAATCTACTAGAGAGGAAAGAAAAAAAGTTATTTATCCTAGTGTGTTCTTGTGATTCTACCCACATTCCTTAGGAAAGCTCTGGGTACTATAGCATTTGCTTTCAAATTTGGCTGTTCATTTGCTTGAACATGGTAGCCAAACAGTGACTGAAGATGATTTCAAAACTGACGACTTTCAGTGGGTGGCCTCATGGCGTAGCTCTGCAAGTGAGATGAACCTTCATGAGCAGAGTGAACACCAACCCTGCACACTGTTAGTTAAAGGTGTCCCAGAGGCTTCCTCCTGCCCTTTCACACTTTGCCTCTCCCTTCACTGGCTCTGATCAGAGATGATCCTCTGTTGTCACACAAGCTTTACTCCTTTCTCTAAATAGCTTTTCTTTGCTCTGGACATGAAGGGATTGGGTTATAACAAAAAGCTGAATTTTATTTAGTTTTAAATATCTAATTTTGCTGAAAATGGTGTCATGACCTGTTCCATTCATGTCACTTGAGGCAGCAGAAGGTTTAAATGCATAGGTAATGGCTTGCTGTAGTGATCCTGTTTCTCATACAGGTTGTAGCATATAATTATTTTTCTATCTTTGCAAGGGGGTGTTCACAGTTACTTTAAGTGATTTCTCCCCCTGCCACTCAGTTCTGTTCATGGACTTCAGTGCTTCTCTAAGTTCAGTAGTTGCACTGAAATCAAATTGACATGCTTGATTATTTTAATCCCTATTGCACTTGCAATTTAAATTGGCAAGAAGGGGAGGACTATTGCCAACAGGAGGTAAGAACAGCTTGATCTCACTCTACACTTTGGACAGGTTACACTAGTCTGTACTTTGAATGTCCAGTTCTTTTGAAGCCTACACAGAGCAGCAAAGACTATTTAAAGACAGCATGTTTGGGTCAGCAGGTTTTAACAGCAGTTCATACTTCAGTTACCTCTTAGAGGTAAACTAGGGGATATAAACCAAAAATTTCCTCAGTCATCATGGTATTTCCTCCTCAGTAATTTCTCCTAATAAACTTTCCTCTGCACTTACCGTCTGTGAACACAAAATTGTTTTGAGCTATTAATTATACTTTTTTCTCCAGTTCTCTCTCTTTGTTCTGTTATCTCTGTAGGGCAGCAAATAGTGGTTGAGATAGATGTGTATCTTTACCCTTTAAAATTTTATGAGATTCAGTGTTTGTCAGAACCATCTTTTTTGCTCAGGTATGTAATGTTAGATTGTTTCATGTTGGCCAGCAGACTTGGAAGGGACTGGGAAGGGAGGGTGCAGGTGATGTGATTAATTACTTAAGAAATTTAACTGAAGAAGTACTCTCCCCTGTTTACTTTTGCCCTATGTGGGTCCTGTTGCTTTGGTTTGTAATGAATATCTTCTGTGAAGTCTCATTGATGATGTCTAAAACTTCTGAAGCCAATTATCGGCTCTGCCATTTGCTACAATTACTGCTTCTTTGCAGGGTGATAGCTATGTATGTTCCCTTGTGCCTCAACTTCCCCAGTTTTCATGGTATTTTATTAAGGTGGACTCTAGATGACAATAGAGATACAGTGGCATCTACAGTTAGCGATGTTTTCAGCTTGAGAATGTCTGTGAAAGCTGTCAGATGTTTTGCTCCTCGCAGAAAATATTGACAGTACATTTGTGTCACCCAGAATCTGTCTTAAACAACTACGTTTTAGATTTTGTCTCTGGTGATTCAGACTTGTGTTTGTTTACTCTTCAGTTATAGTGCTTCCAGTCAGTAGTCTTTGCTTCTATTCTTGTATTCAGTGCAAGGTGTTTTGTCTTAACCACTGATCACTTTCTTTTTTAATTTCAAAGTCGAATTCCAAATGTCAGCATGGAGAGGGATGAAAAGTATCCTTACACTCAGTGCTTATAAAGGTAATTTATACACAGAGAAATTCTAGTAGAAAAGTGGCAACAAATAAGCCAGTATATAGAGGAGCTGCTGTATATTTCAGGACAATTATATTTAAAATATATAATTTTATAGAATGACTGACTAAAATATCATTTGCATTCAGTTCATTGTAGCTATAATTTCACTATGGTTTGGACAGCAAGTCTTTAAGAAAGGTACAAAGCTGTACAATATCTGAGAGGATGAGCAAAGCACACAGGGGCTGTGCTTGATGAAGAGTCATGGTGGTTATAGCTAATTCCCTTTTGGAATTTTGCTCAAATTGTGAAGAAGCTGTAAGATTTTGGCCTTAGTGTGTGCTGCTTGGAGAATTTCAGTCAAGAAATACAGTACACGATTATCCCAAACTGATTCTAGGAATCATAATGTTATTTTGCTGTGTCTTGACAAATAATAATATTTCCAGATGTGTTAATGCATTTTAAATTGAAATCTCACTGTAGCAATATTACGAAGATGATTTTTTTTAAAAAGAAAAGATTTAGTAACAGATACATTTCCTTGGATTTATCTCCTATTTAATATTGTAGCAGCCAAGGCTTTTATGTCAGAGGATCCTAAAACTAAGTTATTGTTAGAATTAATCACAAAAGAAGTTGTCATGCCTACCAGGCACACAGAACCCATCAGTAGCATTTCAATCTTTCTCAGGTTGAAATCTCATAAATTTCTTAACCATCCATGCTTAAATCATACAGCCTGTTTGCCCTGCTGCAGTGCCAGCAGCATGAGGTAGTACTGCTAGAGCTGCAGGGTACCTGCCTACCAGGGAAACTGTATCCTGGAAATGGGAACTGATCACTTGTTTAATGTGGTGTTTGTTCAGACAGAGGTGCTGTAAGCTCATCAGCTCTCCTGTCAAACGTCTTAGAATCTTGCCTATAAATAAAGTGGATGTAGTTTTCCTTTTGCCTTTTGAAAGCTTAGTTTGCAAATGGGTCCTTTGTCCCTGGGGGAAATTACAACACAGACCAGAAAGGACAGAAGAGGCAAGGTTGAGTGCAGAATGACCTGGGGGGTCAGGGGCCCTCCGGAGACAGCAGAGAGGAAGCTGTGGGGGCTGAGATGGTGCTGGGAGCTGGGGAAGTGAAAAAGCACCAAATGAATTGAGGTCCAAGGAAGTCTGCCAGGGGAACAGTGGAGAGGGGGGAAGTAGTGCAGGGTCTTAGGTCTGTACCTGTTTGTATGCAGCTTTACCCAGCTAAGAGGTGCATGGCAAAAGGAGAAATTGGCTCAGTAGCTGGCTTGTTTGGTGTAGTGTTCCACTGCTATTTGCAACAGTCACTGTAGAAACCATCCTGAGTGGGTTGATTAAGATGTCAAATGTGTAGACTCTTCCTATCTACCAGAATTCCTTCATGCAGTTTTAAGCTAGACTTTTTATCTGCTGCATTGTTGTGAGCTCACTGGTCCAGAACTCCCAGGAAGGAGATGTTAGCCTGTCTGTGTATTAGATTCCTGCCCCTGTATGTTCTCCCATCCATACAGAGTACTCCTTCCTAAGCATCTGGTGTTACTACAGATTAATTCTGTGAAGCTCCTTTCAAATCTAGCCCCCAAAGATCTTCTGACTGGATAGATGTGGCCAGAATCACTCATTCCTTGAGGTCTTTCTGTCAAAACAGGTGGTATCCTCTTTAAAAATAAAAGCCTTCAGCAATTTGTATTATAGAATATATGTGGTACACTATGTCTTTTGTAAGACCTCCTGATAATGGAATTGCTGAGGAAATAAACTGCAAACCTTACTCCCCAAGACCTTTGGAAATGTCTCTCTTGGGAAAGTTCTGCCAGTATGTTTTACACTTGTGTTCCTTTGTGTTTGTGTGCTCAGCCACAAGACTGTTCAGGGATCAAACCTAGTTAAAATAATTTGGAGCTCCGTATAGCTTTTAGATTGTACATGCGGTGCAAAACACCTCCTGTTTTCTGTAGTCTTTGTTCTGTCAAATTTTCCCCTTTATCCTAGTTATTTTACCTTCCCTAGATCCCCATGAATTACAACTTCAAATGCAGATCTAATCAGTGTTTTGGTGAGAAAATAATGAAAGCAGCATTGCAGAGACATTGCAGAGACTACAGGAGATCACTAGTCTGACACAGTCACTATAGAGTATGAGGAAGGGCTCTTCCTGGTTTCAAAAGAGATGTCTCCTAAGGAGTAGTGTTTCCCCTAACTAAGAGAATACGTTTAAAAGAGTAAATGTGCTTCAAACATCCCACAGAGGACTCTGCAAAGGTGCATATTGGCCATTCTCTAGCTGGATCAAATTGGCACAGAGACATTAGGCAGGTTTCCCTCTTTTATCTGGTTTTTCTCTCAGTGCAACAGAACTTACTCTGTTAAAGCATGAGCAGCCTTTGCTGCAATGGTTGAGCAGTGTCCAAAGCTGATTTGTTAGACAACACAGAACAATGAATTATCTGCTATGAAACTGCAACATCTGGCTGAAAATTAAGAAATAAATGATAAATTAGATAAAACGAAGTCCTAATTTTGTTGCAGGGATAAGAAGATCCTACTGCAGCGAAGTTTGCTAAACCTGTCAAGTAAAAGAGCGAGTACCGCCAAGAATTCTCCTGTGTTAGTCATCAGTACTGTTGTTAACCGGAGACGTGGGCTTGTGGAAGTGGTTTATATCTTTCAATAGCATTTCACAGCTTAAAGGCTGCTCTCTTTATTCCTGCCAGGTTTTGTTTAGTAGACCTATGTGATTTCTGTGGTGATGTTGCTGTACTTGCAGTACTACCCTCATGTCAGCTTTGCGTTTGTCCTCAGAGTTCTGACTGAGAGGTTGAACAACTGAAAACAACAAATTGCAGGACTCTTTTGCTCTCCTTCAAAGTTGTGTTAGAATACTTTATTTATATTTGATCTGCTTTCTTTGGGTTTTGATTTAATGTAATGGCTTTTTGAAATCTAGAGGCTATGGGATCACATACTTTGACTTGAACAGAAATTGAAAATGTAATAATACTGTGAACTCCTGGATCTTATTGATTCTTTGTGTGTAGGGGTGACTCACCTTCTGAATGGTTCCAGAGCAACCATCCATGCAAGAGCCGTATGTGTGAGATTTTCAGACTGCCTAGAGCTACAGTTAGGCTTTAAAAATTGGCACCAGTTGTATATCTAAAGGTAGCTGTCTTTTATCATTGTGGTTCATCTACTTTTCTTCTGTTTCCCCTTTGCAGTGTTTTAATACCTCTTCATTGTTTTAATACAATATTGATAACAGTACAAACAATGTTGCATAATTATTTTTTTTTAATTAGTTTGGGATATGTCTTTTTCTACTGGATTGGTAATTTTTGTGTTTTCTTCTGTTCTTAAATGGTTTTCCAGCTTGACAAAACATCAGGTTTGAGAAGCTAATTTCAAACTGTTGTAGCATCCCATCTGACCTATGGAGATTATGGCTTCTGAAGAAAGAGCACTTCGCTGAGTTTCTGAAAATATTTTTTGGGGGATTAATTCAGTGTTTTGGTTTGGTGTTTTGAAAAGTGGGTTTATTTCTAAGCTTCTTCTTAAGTAATAGTTAGCATATACACAGTATACTACAAAATATTTAAAATGTGTCAGGAGAATGTTTTAGGAAACATCTGCTAGGCAGGTTGAAGAAAAGCTACTGAAATGTTCTTCATATGTTACCTGAAGTATTTTGTGAATGGACCAATTTACTCTACCAGGGAGTATTTTTTTTAAAATAACTTTAATAAAGTAGCAACTGATAACTTTGTGTGGCCTTATGTCTAGGAACAGTTCTAAGCAGCAGAAATGTTGGTGAGCTGGCCCTTTGCCTTTCTAGTGTGAATTACTGAAATTCCTTTTGTAAGTAGACATAACATCTAAGAATAAAGGGGAGACATATTTTGTCTGGAGAAAATGCAAGTCAAATTTTCCCCACATTTTCACTGAGATTTAAGTTTAATCTGTTTTATGTAGGTCCACTGTGTGTGTATTTTGCTAATTTGCCAAAGACTGAAAAAGATTTATCAAAACAGGGAAACTGTCCCTGATACATGCATTCACATGAATGCACGTAGAGAAAACATTTATTAAAATGAAATTGTAAGCTGCTAGCAGAAGAAAGCACAAATCTTAGCTGCATCTTGGAATCTTAGAAAAGTCTGTAGTGCATATTTTGGGTCTTCTTTCAGTGTTTGATATAAATCAGAATTATAAGGGATCCAATTTTGCTACCTTTTTTTTCCCTCATTAAAAGAGTAATTTTCTTAAATTCAAAGGCAGATTCCTGTCCCTTAACTTTTAAAACTGCATTTTAGTATTGATTTTGTTTTGTTTTGCTTTATAGACCTTAACTCACGAGTACCAGCTGTTACAGATATTGCCCTACAGGTTTAGCTGTAAGGGAAACAGTTTGGGCTGGTTTTTCTTTTGGTTGGTTGGTGTGGTGATTTTGATTTTGAAACTGCACAACAGTATGTAGATGAAAAATGATATGGAGGTAGTGTTGTCAGAAGCAGAGGTGTTCTGGTGGAAAATGAGCTGTAGCTGGTAAGAAGTTTGTGTGTCTAATCTCAAGACCAATGCCTTGATAAAATGTTATGTGGCCTGATCGCTGAGCCCTCTGTGGTGGTACCAGTTTAGCCTATATATGCCAACTGGAATCTCATAGATTTTATGGGCTACAGATGGTCATGCTAAAAATACAATTTGAAGAAATCAGATGTCTATACCTAAAATCACAGACTAAATGCTATGTTTATTTTTCTAAATCACATAGCTCCTACTTGCAAGAATGGAATTACTATTTTTGTATTTTCACAGTTATAGTTCATGGAGTTCTAAAGTTTATATTTCTTACCATGAAGCTGTTTGCTTAGTGAAAACTGAAACTCCTGATTCCATATTCTGCTACATTGCTTGTGTTTGTTTAATACCTATGTAGCGTATCTGGCATGTACTGTATGTACACTTGTCTATAATAATTGAAATGAGATTTTTTGTTTTGCAAAATTTGTCAGAGAACTTGATTGAGTTGTACTTCTGCTTGCTATAGGAAAGGTGTTTGTGGATAAGAATCTGAAATATTTTAATTTGGTTCAGATGATGAAATATTTCCTTGAATCCAAGTCTTTGGTTTTGCACTTGAAATGTTAAAGGAACTGCAGAATTGCTGATTGGTATCCCCAGGAAATACAGAACATGTTTTTTTTTGATAAAAAATCTTTAGTCCTTTACCAAAATTGAGAAAATAGTGGAAGGCTTGGACTATGGGACTGATCACAGCTTGGAGGCCTAAATCAGGTTTAATTTTAAAACAGAGTTAATCCCAATCTTGAATATTATATGAACAGGATTATGGGAAAATTTCAATAGAGATTTCCCTTTATGAGTATAGCTTCCATGTTTAGAACATGGACTTATTCTGTCAGTCACTTGGGAACAGAAGGTATGTGGTGTTCTGTGCCTGTCACATAATAGGTACAAAGCAAGTTCCAGACACTGAATTGTATCTTTGTGGATACAAAATACTGCCAAAAAATACTTAGACATTTTTCCAAAAGTATTCTAGAAGACGAATTGGAATAAGACTATATTTCTTCTGAAAATTGAACCTAGAAATAGAAATGAGGAATAACATGAATGATTAATATGGAAGAAGTGATCCAGCCTTTGGGAGCATTGAACGCTCCTTCCTGACTATTGTGCTTATAATGTGAGTTAAAGAAAGCACTGCTAAGAAAGCAAAACCATTTGTTCTGCTCTTTTCATGGAACAACCATCTGTTTGAACTAAGTCAAGAACTGGGAAGAACTGCATTTCCACACCTTATGTAATAAAGAGAGGGCACAAGTCTTTGGGACTTGGTATTTATGGCCAATGCTCTTCCTGCAGCAGCCCTGGTTTAACCTAAGCAGAAAGGCAGATTTTTGGTATTTGTTTTTTAGTGTGCCTGAGGGAGTTAGGTGCTCCGTTTCCTCTGCTTTTCGCTTGCTTGCCTTGGTGACTGAAAAGCTACCTGACAAACAGAACAATTTTGCATGGCAAATTAAAATCCCAGTGGGGGTACCAATATGAGTCTACACAAAATAAACAGAGAATACTTTCTGAAATGCTGAGAAAATGTGTAACAAACTTCAGCCACTCAAGTTCCAGTAAAGTAGCAAAGTATGGCTATCATGCAGTTTTGTTTGGGTTGCACATATCTTAAAATAGTCTCTTATTATCAGAGTGCCTTCTGTGTCATCATTTCTGTATAAATAATACAATTTTTCATCCACACCTAGGGAAATAAGTGTTTTGCCTGTGCATTGCCAACTTTGTCTTCCAGTACCTCTTCATTTCATTAGAAAGTAAATTCCAGTAAGGAAAGGGGGTAGCCTGGAATCCTGTGCCATGATTTGGTGATGGGGTAGACAGCTGCTGTTTATTCCTATCATGCATATTGCAGTGTTCTCAGTTTTCCTCCTACACAAAGTTGTATTCTTGTATTCACTTGAAAGGGCACTTAAAAAGCAGTGTGTCACTTTACCATTGTAGTCAATGCCACAAAGACTGTATATTTTTCCAGACCAGCAGTACAGCATCAAATAAATTTTTAGTTTAAGTTAGTAAGTATTACTGCCACAAAGGTGCTGTGTGAGCCCAGTTCAACATCCATATGAGTTTGTGGGGAAAAAAAAAAAAAACAAACCAAATCATGTCTTAAAGTCTTGTTATCATCTCTCTTGGTAATTTGCTCTACTGGTTGCTTGCCCTTGCTCTTCAAATCTGTGCCTTAAACCAGTTTGGGTTGTGTTTGGATTTGGTCTCCTGTCTGATTCTTCTTGCCTCGTAAGGAAGATTTCTTCCTGCCCACCCTTTCACCCCTGGGGAAGGAGCCTCTCTGGTGCTTGGCTCTGCAGCGGTCTCTGTGAGGGGTGGTTTGTGACACTCCAGGGAACAGCACTGACATCAGTGGGACACTTCTCCTGCTTTAAGGAGTCTGTTGCTTGTCCTGCCCTCCTGCCTTTCTGTGGTTAGTTAGCTCTGGTGCTGTGCTGGCCTGACAGTTTCTTTTGGGAGCTGAGATGGAACTAGAGTGGGTTAATGGAACAGAGCCATTAAGGTCCCTTTTAAAAAAAGTTTAAAGAGAGGGTTTTAAACACCTTTTTTTAAGTATTTTTAAACACTCTTTTAAACAAAAACTTGTAAGACTCTGGATTTCTAGCACTCAAATAATATTCTACTAAGTCTGTTCATTCTGGACTTTCAAAAATGTGCTCAACAGAGGGTATGAAGTTAGTAGGCTTCAGTCTTCTACCCTGGGTACTCTGTAGCCTTATTTCCAGGAAAACGGCCTGTGGTATTGCTCAATCTGTATAATTGGTGTCTTGGATGGAGGAGGTTAGCACCAAGTAATAGTCTTAATTTACAAGTTTATGACTGAATTGCAAATGTTTGGGCAGTAGATGAATATTATACATTTTGCCATATGGCACAAGTGACTTTTATGCTAGAAATGCTTTAGGAAATAATTTTATCTAGTTGAACCTTGACAACTTTGTTGCAGTGACTTCCTTACTTTTTCCATTTACCGTCTTTCTGAAGTTTTCTTAACATGTGGTGATGTTTTCTCAGAGTAGGGTTTTTATTTTCCAACCCTTTTATCATCCTAGATGCTTTTCTCTGAACTCCCTCTGATCTGTCCATCTCCTAAGCATGCAGCTCCAAAACACAGGCGCTCTGACTGAGATCTAATGGGATGTGGATAACCATGCTTATTTTACATGCTTAGTGCTGTGACCTAAATAGCATTCACCTTTTATGTGACAGTGTTTTATTGTTAACTTGTATTCAGTGCATTATACAGTATGCCATCCAGCCCTGTCTGTGTGATGCTCCTGGATAGAGCCTATTCACGGGGAAAATCCTAACGGCCTTGTTCAATTTCAACTTGTCGCGTCTTCAAGCAAAGTCAGTTGATCTCAGTGGGAGTTGCCAGATTATGACTGAACAAAGACCTCAGGATCTGGATCCCTGTTGGTACATTTGTTTGTTCTTTTCAGCTGAAACTATTTGTCATTTGTTTCTATTGAGTCATAGTACAAATTGATTTAATTATTTTAGTCCCTTGAGATCTTTGACATCTTGTATACTGTTTAGAGAGGTGTAAGGGCTTGCAGTTCTTTTCCCTCTATTTCCTCATGCTTAACAATAAGGTTGTTGTATTTATATTATAACTATGAACTTGGATATCTTGAAGAGTCTGCTCAGTAGCCAAGCTTAGTTTCATTATCATTAAAACTTGCTAAACAGCCTAGCTTTATCAGACAGGTGGGAAAAAACCTTCCAAATTAAAAAAAAAAGAACAATATCTCTGTATCACACAGATATATTTTGGGGGAGGAGGGAGAAGAGGGAAGAAAAAAACCAAACCAACCTCCAAACAAATTTGAGTTTCTCAAGACTCTTGATGTTTGCATATTTAGAAACAAGGGTATTAAGTGAAAGAGATAATACAAAAAGCATTGAATATAAATATGAATTCAGGTATATATATGAATAGATCTGTATTCAGGATAGTAAAAATAATTAAAAAAAACAAACCACCACTAACAAAAATCTATAGATAGTTTAGCTCATTTGATACTGCCTTCTTTAACTCCAAAAGTGTGTGAGTGTGTATATATATAAATATAAATTCTGAAGCTCTGGGAAAAATTGAGATAACTGGTCAAAAAAAGATACATTGAGCTGTACAATTAATAATTAAAGGGGGAAAAAAAAGGGGGAGGGGAAGAAGAAAAAAGAAATCTTTCAAAGACCTTTGGCTCTAATTAGATTTTCATCAACGTTTTATAAAATCTATTACACAAAACCTCATAAGAACTAGGAGTGCAATTCATGGAGATGATTAACAAATTGGCTTAATGAACTTATCTTGAACCTCTAAGACCCACTGCGGAGTTCTTGTTACCCTGAAGTGTTAGAAAGAAATACATCTAGTATGACAGTTCAGAACAGTACAAGAAGTAAAAATGAGATCAGATGGTCTCAGCCTTGTTCCTACTTTTTCAAGAGTGCACATCAACGAGCCATACTGAACTGTCACTAATTTGACAGCTGTAGCAGTGAAAAGCCCCATAAAGCCAGAATAAGACACTGGGATTTGTGCCAGCTGAAGGCAGTTTTACCTTGAAAAGGCTGACTCTGGGCTGTACCACTGAACAAGGAGCCTAACATGGCTGAGCTCTTATCTCTCATTTGCATAGAAACTTAAGAGAAAGCAGCTGCTTGGTCCTATTTTACCATTTATTTGCACTAGTGTAAATACCAGTATTGTAATACTAGACTGATCTGCACAAGGTCTGCCATCAGACAATCAAATCAAGAATAGGACTGCCAAACCAGAAGGTAATTTCAAAAAATACAAAAATCACGTCTTAGAGGGCAATTAAGAAATTATATTAACTTTTATGTCTGTAGGATGGCCAGATGACAAATTTTAAAACTTTAAAACTACAGTATGGTTTATACAGTCATATATATATGGCATCTCAAAGCATTTTACAAAAAAAGTTGGCAATCCTTGATGTTAAGTAGATATAGTGGAAAAGATCACCTGCACTCACTTTTTGTTCAAGGTGATGTATTTTGTTTCTGACTGTTTGTGGGATGTTTAGGTTCGAATATAATTGTGTGAAATTTAAAAGCACAGATAAAAGCAAACTTTCAACCAGGAATTTGTACCTCGGTCATCATGACAAACACCCATCAAAGTTACGTTGTTGAAATACAATAATTCCAGACAGGATTGCCAGATCTTCATAAGCTTTTGGTGTAGGAAATTATTAGAGCACAGCTACATTTTTTTTTGCTGTTCCTCAGCTTGTACTTCATTTAAACCTCAAGGTTGTAGTTATGTATTTCTATATTATTTTGCTGTTTGTAGAAGACAATCTTGCCCTGTTCACTGAAGTGACCCTGCAAGAGGAGTGGTCTGTCCTTTTTATCTGAGTGGTAACTTCAGCATCCTGCCACAAAGCCTTCTATCCTCTCCAGAAGGGATACACTCTGTCACATCTAAGTGTGCTTTGCCTTGGTGCATAATAGGTAGGTGTGATGCCTTGCAGTGTGACTGGTTAGGACATATTAAGTTCCCCTAGCTCAGAAGCAAGGAGTCCTGAGCAAGGGTACAGCTTAAAGCCTACTGAGAGAAATAACTCTTGATGGACTTTCTGGCTTCTGCTGCCGTGCCCCTGTTCTCCCTTCTTTCTCATCCTATCACTTCCTTCCACTCCTGTTGATAATGGGATTGTACTGCAGTACGTGAAGCCAAATCAGAGAGATGACTAACAGCTAACGCTTTGCCGACGAGCTGTTTCTCTGCTGACTCATTTCCCTAACCTG
Source organism: Merops nubicus (assembly GCF_000691845.1). Lineage (NCBI taxonomy): Eukaryota > Metazoa > Chordata > Aves > Coraciiformes > Meropidae > Merops > Merops nubicus. The sequence continues at coordinate 8,805 of NW_008583132.1, read as the reverse complement.
GATCTCCTTGTGGCTGCGCTGTCTGTGCCAGCACAGCCCCAGCACAGCGAGTGGTTGGTTGAGGAGAGATTGAGCCCTGGCAGCTATCTGGTAGCACCGCTATTGAATGTTCAATTACACGCAGCTATTTTCAGCCTGGGAATTAAAACTGCTATTTTCTCTTACTGGGAGGGAGTAAACACCATAAACCCTCTTCTTGGCTCCATGTAGCTCCTAATCGTGCTGGCTGCATGGGATGTCCGCCGTGTCCTTTGCCCATCCATCTGTGCAGCAGCTCCCTCACCGTTCCCCA
>NW_008583132.1:0-8465 GCF_000691845.1 Merops nubicus | reverse complement strand
GGGGTAGCCGCCCCCAGGGCCGCCGTATGGCCCCGCACGAGCTCGCAAACAGGAATCGCAGTCTGTCCTTATTGTTGTTGTCTCTTGCCAAGCTCAGAGCATCTCCTTTCCAGTCGCTGAAGAGAGTTTTAAATGCTTCTGAGAAGCAGAAGTTCTGGAAAGCAAACTTTGGAAATGACGCATCTGTCTCCTGAATGGTAGCAGCTAGATGGGCCACCAGCCCTTTAACTGCCAGTCTCTGAGACGAGGTACTGGATCAATGTCTGCCGGTAGTCAACACGGTATAGAATCATAGAATCCTTTAGGTTGGAAGGGACCTCCAAGATCATCAAGTCCAACCATTGAGCCATTAGGGCTCTAAAGTCCTCTGCTAAAACAAATCAGAATCTGTCAGGGCTGGAAGGGACCACAAGGATCACCCAGTTCCAACCCCTCTGCCGTGAGCAGGGACACCTCCCACTAGATCAGGCTGCCCAGAGCCTCATCCAGCCTGGCCTTAAAGACCCCCAGGGATGGGGCCTCAACCACCTCCCTGGGCAACCCATTCCAGGGTCTCACCACTCTCATGGGGAAGAACTTCTTCCTCACATACAGCCTGAATCTGCCCACTTCCAGCTTTGCCCCATTCCCCCTAGTCCTGTCGTTACTCGATAGCCTAAAAAGTCCCTCCCCCGCTTTCTTGTAGGCCCCCCTAAGATACTGGAAGGCCACAATAAGGTCCCCTCAGAGCTTTCTCTTCTCCAGATCGAACAGCCCCAACTCTCTCAGTCTGTCCTCATAGGAGAGCTGCTCCAGCCCTCGGATCATTCTGGCAGCCCTTCTCTGCTTCTTCAGGGCATTTTGCTCCAGAGTACTCATCTCAAAATGAATCTGATACTTGGAGCTATCCAATCTATTAACTTTTCCAGCTTTTATCTGCAGAATATGGTAACATTCAAATAACCTAGAGAGTCTTGTCTCTAGTCGGTGCTTTAGAAGGCAGCTTGCATATAGATACTTTGCAAACTCTAAATACGTATTAGGAAAAATCTTTCATCTTCATAATGTCAAGGTCAAAAAACTGCTTTGCAGCCTTACAGGCTTTTTTTTTTTAAATTAGGTCTCAAAAAAAGTAGAAAATTCTTAGGTTGCCCTTGTAAACTTCATTTGCTTCTTTGTGTACATATGGTGTGACAGCTCTTTTAGAATTATTTTAATTGCAGAATAACAATCTTAGATTCAAATTTTGCACTTCAGAAAGGTTAAGGAATTGCACACGATGAGGGCACACAACTACGTCACGTTGGGACTTTCTTACATGTGACTCTGCTGGAAGCAAATAAGCCTTCCTGTTAAAACGATAATTTGTTAGTCAAATAAACTGGCAATGTCCTCCTGGTGCCATCCGTGTTTGGTCTTGCAATAAACTTAAATGTATATGAAGAAATGTCCCTTAAGGTTGTGTTCATTTTACTTTTAATTTCATACTAAAATTTTCTAAAGCCCATTATTTATTTATTAAGGGGAAGGATAATGCTTTATTACTGGAATAAGGAATAATGCAGAGCTGCAGTTGGTGGCATTCTCAGGGTTTCTTTTCTGCTTCAGGAGGTGCCAGAACACCAGTATGGGCACACAGATGATTTAGCTCACAGCAGGGCCATATAGCTCTTAAAATTATGGTACAAATTACCCTCATTCCCATAAGGAGTTACATACCTTATACCTGAGGATCGGTTCAAAAAGTTGGTAAGATGCATAATATTCTGTTCATGTGCCTGAAAATTGTAAAGATTTCTATCAACTGTAGTGAACACTGGGGAACATGGCCATTTTGAATATCAGCTAAATCTTGCTCACGATGTGTATGCAGAAACTATTACTAAAACTGAAGTAAATAGACCAGGGCCTTTTGTTTCCACTGCAGTCACCCTCATAGTCCTTAATGAATCCTGTTGGACAAGGATTTGGCCAGTATTTTCTCATCTGTAGACAAAGATACATCAGGACTGGATTGATAAAATCCAAATTATGTATTTACTGATGAGATTTTAGTTTTGATAGCAGGACACAAAAACTTGTCATTTAATACTTGCAGATTTTTGACATTACATCCCTTGATACTGAATGCCTGTAGATTATAATTCCAAACATCAGAGAGCAGATGTTTTTTTTGGGAAAAAAATTTGACAGTAGATGCAGTCAGGTATATAAATGAACACAGAGAAGAGTGCAGGCTCATTTTTTTGGGATAAGTTACTGCTTTTGGGGGCAGGGGAGAGGGGGACAGCTTTTGAGAGATTGTGTATTTTTTTTTTTTTACTTAATCACAATGGAAAAAATCTGTATTTTGACTTTTGTTCTATATTTTGATTTTTTTTTTGTCATGATTATTCTTTAGTAATACATAGATCTTTGAAACTGTTCTCGGAGGAAACATATGTGAAATAATATTGCTTATTTGGTGCTGTTTATTTGAAAGGACTTGCTAATTAAAAACAAAGCAAGTTGGGACAGCTCTTGTATTGAGAATTATGATTTGTAAGCAAGCTAGTGGAATTTTCTCTTTTTTTTTTTCTTTTTTTTTTTTTTTTCCCCCAACACCTGTGAAATGCATTATTTTGGGGGATATTTCTAGCTTAATTTATTAAATCTCTCTCAGTATGTTCTTACTTCATAGTACCAAAATTCAATTTATTGAATAATGGTAGGTGGAGTAAGTCACTCCTCTACAAGAAAGTAAGTTTTGCTAGTGGAAATACTGTGTGTCAATTTACCATGATTTATTGTACAGGTTATGTTTTCTCTTAATTCTTCTTCTAACTTTCATGTGAGCAGGAACTGTGGATTTACAGGCACTGCAAAGCACTGGGAATCGTTCCATTTCCAACATGCAGCCTCAGTTCTGAGCAGCATTAGATGACATGGAGCTTAAAATACTTCCACTGTACCTGCTACTGACCTAAGCCAGTGGTAAGCCACTAAGCCACAAGGAATTTTTTTTTTTTCTACATCTATTGAATTTGACTTTTCATCTTAATGGCATAAACTATTAATATCTCTTCAGGTCTATAAAAAAGGATAAAAGAGTGCCTTTTCTTGGTTTTCTTATAATGATGGATCACTTAACCATAACACTTTATCCATGGTGTCATGAGGTGCTTAACTTGTCAGGCAGTAAGCCAATAAGCAGTAAGCAATGCAGTAAGCATTTGCCTGTTCTTCCCTCCTTCTCTTTTGCTTTCTCACTGTATGAAAACTCATTTAATTAATACATCTGCAGTTCCCAGGACTCTCTGTAGAGCCAGTGGTTCAGTATGCCTCTTGTTGGCAACACTTGTAAAACTTGGACATTAATTTTTTGTTGTTGTTTTTTTTTTTTAAAGAAATAGTCATTTGACTTTGGGTTTGTAAATGTAGGTGTCAAAATGCTCATCGACTTCAATGTGGTGACATCAGTAATCAGTTTATATCCCAGAAATTTTTTATCCTAGAATTTTAGATACTCCCCTTCGTTAGATAATTGTCACCAGTGTCTTTTATCTGAAATTCCCTTCTAGATTGTCCTGTTCTCAATAGAAAAACCAAGAGGAGGACATTGCTGGTGCCCCCTTGGGGAATTAACACCCCCCTCACGCCCCTGCCATGCTCTGAGACAAGTACAAATTGCAGTCAGGGCTGAAACTGCTGCTCTGTCTCTTAGAAACATCTAAACTATGGTTCTTTGTTGTTTTCAAGAAATGGTTTTATGCAGCTGTCAGATTGTACTTCAAAGGATTTTTCAAAATTTACTTCTGAAGTCACTGAGCAGCCCAAATATACTGCTTTGCTGGCAGCAGGGAGAGATACGAGATTTTTCTCCAAAAAGTCCCCAGTGCATATCTGGCACCACTATGTCCTGCTGGGCAATGGGATGGGCAGATACAGGCTGCTCCTGGTCAGGGTTGCTAATAGTCTGTTGTGAGAAGAAAGACAAATAAAACAGAAAAGAAAAATCACTTCAGCCCTTTAACTCAGGAACATTATTTTACATGCCAATTTTAAACTGGCATTTTCTTTGTGACCCTACTAATAAAAAATGGTACATTTTTCTAAAGGAAACTCAAATTCCTTCACTTCAAAAATGCAAAGTAAGAGCATACTTCACAGAATCACAGAATGTTAGGGGTTGGATGGCAACCGCTGGAGATCATCAAGTACAGCCCACTTGTCAGAGCAGGATCATCTAGACTAGGGCAGGTTTTATACTGCACCATCATAAGGAATGTGCATCATATTTGAAGGTAAAATGAATAATTTGTAGCTCTAAACAGAGGCAGAGTTTAGTGTTTAAAGCTTCTTCATGCTTTTTTACACCCTTTATGTCAGGGAAGCTTACTCAATACATGAGGAAAGCATGAAAGGAGCACTGAAAACAGCTTTTCTAATTAGGTTTCTGACTTTAAAATCTTATTTGAACAAAAATGTTAGACAATGACCAAGACTGGATTGAAGAACCCAAGTGTCTAAACTTGTCATGGGTTCAGTCACCTACACCAGAGATTTCCCCCCTGCTTGACCCTGACACCCCTCAGCTTCTCATGATTTTTTTTCAGCCTTCTTGAAGAGTTTCAAATTCAGCATCATCAGAAAATGCCAGCTGAGTAGCTTGTGTACTTCAGGTAGTGGTGAAATAAGATCACATTTTAGAGAGAAGGATCTGAAAAAAAGGTTAAGTCTAATAATAATATAACGGAACTAATGTCCACAGGTTTCTTTATGTACAAATGATAATAAATTTGCTTTCTGTTGATTTAAAATAGGGATATGTTGAAATGTGGAACAGCTTCTGCTTGCTAGTATATACATAGCAGTTAGACATGGCTGTGAATATGTGGACATGTGTGGAAAGTTTTCCATTGTTGTATCTAGTTAAGAGATGAGTCCCCACTACAGAAAGCAGTATCTCTCTCCTGTAAGTGTGGAAAAAGTGTTCTGTTTCTGTGAAGGTTGACTTCAGTATGTTCAGGTGTTCTGTAGAGGAACAAATTCCAGGGTGGAGTGGGCTGTCTTTGCTGCGTCCCATCTAGGACAGGCTGTGATTCAACATCAGAGGTGCAAGAGGAGCACACACCTAGCGGCGTTCTGTGAGTTCATGTCCCTTTTGGCAATTGCACAGGGTGTAATTTAGTATTCCTTTTCATGTCTGTCATGTTTAAAGTTCATTCTGGGCAATTAAATGGCAGTTGAAAAGCATCCACTCTCAAGAAGTGTGAGGAGCAATTTGTAAAAGCTCTGAAGAGGCAACAACTTGCTCTGAAGTGAGAGGTGCCCTGTGACTCTCAAGTGAAGCACGTCGCACTCATGGCAGCACTCTGAAGGTCAGGATGCATTCCACGCTGTTAGGAAAGTGTTTCATGGAAGTCTGTCTCTCCCTGAAGCAGAGCTCTGCTTGACTGGCCTTCTGCTCTGTGTGGCAAACGACAGCTGTAGCTCTGGAGTGAGGCATCGCTAGTGGCACGGGGTGAAGGACTCATCCTTGCCTGTGGCTGAGGTTTGCTTGCCAGGTGGCTGCATCCTCCTGGAGAGGAGGTTAATGCTGTGGCTTAGCAGTGGATGGGTTTGCTCTCTGGCAGTTCTCTTCACAGCCAAGTGAGTGGGAGCAGGAGCCTAGGAGCCTGACTTGTTTGTTTTTCTTATAAATCCTGCCTGTGTTGAGATGCTGAAGGCTCCAGGGTTTATGTGCCTGACAGGATGACAGTTCAAGTCCTTTCTTTTTAATTTTAATTTTCCAGGTAGTGCAGTATGTTGTTTGGGGGTGAAGTAGGATATTTTTATGAGGGTTTTTTGTTGGTTTAGTGGTTGTTTGGGTTTTTTTTTCTTTATTTGAAAGGTAATTTCCTAGACTTAGTTCAGGCAGGTACAAACTGAAATTTGAGAGGTGTGTCATGTTTCAGTATAGCAAAAAGTATAGAAATGTTTGTTCTAGAAATCTGAAAAACTCGTGAGTTTGCTTTCCCACTGAAGTGCTTTTGCTGTGTGGAATCATGATTGTAGCTCAATACTGTCTTTTGAAGAACTGGAAATAAAGCCAGCTGCTTTATTTTAAGAAATATATATATGTTAATAGTGGCATCAGGAGTTTTGATATCCAGGTTCTAGGTTCCATTCATCTCAAAGCCACACCCTGTCCTCATACGTTTCTGTGAGCAGCTGGAGGTGCCCTTTAGAGAAGTTGTGCAAGTGCAGTGTGATGTGCCTGGCTCTTGTCAGATAGATGTTTGTCTGGGCTGTGCTGGCAGCTGACCAGGGATGTGAGTACCTGTAACCTAACATTTTAGATCTATCTGCTCTTTGTTTTGCAGTACCAGAGGGTGCTGTTTCTTCAGTGTTAAGTCATGGGGGACTTGCACACTCAGGAGAAGCCTTTGCCTGGAGTTCTCATGCTTATTTCAGATGACTTGAGTTAGACTGACTGATTTCAGTTTTGTTCCTGGCTGCATCCTTGCAGGAATTAACTAACATTTTAGAATAATGTATTTGCAAGAAAAATACATTTGGCTCTGTAGATAAGCATCTATGTTTTGATATATTTGTTGTGGTGATCTTTGTGTTGTTGTTTTTGTGTGTGATTTGTTCTTTTTTTTTTTTTTTTCTTTTGGTGTAAGGATCTCATTCTCCAGAAGGCTGAGAGGGAATGCTTCAAGGTCTGAGATACTGCCTTGCAATATCCCTTGACTGTCTCTGCAGCTGACCCTGCTATTCTCTTTCTCTGTTATCTGTTTAAACTCATCTTGATTTGACTTCCAGCCTAGCTGAAGCAATAACTTTAGTCTGCAGCTCTAAAAAACTAGTCTTTTTCTTGTAATTGCTCATTTGTATTTGGAAAGCTTCTGACATAGAGCTGTAATGTCTTTATGCTTTTTTTTTAATAGTTGAAAATTTAGCTAATTATTTGTGTGAGAAACTCAATTCCATACAGCTCTTTACATGGAGTTTGCTCACTAAATAGATCTCAAATGGCACTTGTGCAGTTGCTACATGCTCATTTCATGCTTGTGGTATGCAGACTTTTCCCTTATCAGTAAGGAAGGTAAAATATGTGATGAAGGGACCTCCCCTTCAGTCTGTTTGTTCACTATTTTCATGAAAACAGAGGTAGTGGTTGCCTACTAGTTTCATGTTAGACTTCTTTTAACAAGAAATTTCAGTCTTTATTAATCTGATAAATACCTAGGTGTTGCTTGTACTATTTCAAAATATGAGGATGACTTAATTGAAATTAGTGGACTTACATGACTAAAAAAGAGCTTTCTAATGGTCAGTCAACCCTCAGCAATGTAACTTTCATTAATCAGGTAGCCATGGCGTTGATTTCTGTCATGAGGGTAAAGACTGAGTCAGCTTAAAGTCAACCAAGTTTTAACACTTTCTTCAGTTGTCTCTTTTAAACAGAAAACTAATTATAATAATATTTTCATGTTTGAATTGTGGATATGGATAACTGATGGAAAACATGTAATTAACTGATGCAAAAGTTGACATGATGGTCGACACCAATTTTTTATTTTTTATTTTAAAACATCATTATATGAAGACATGTCGTGAAGCAATTAGTCCTTCATTAGCTTTAAGTTATTTCAAAAGCTTTGAAATACTTGTGTGTTTAATTTTTAATCATCAAGGCAATGTGTATTCTAATGGTGTTAACTTCAGGGACTTAATTTAAGTGCACTCCCATGAGACCCATTTCAATAAGATAAACGGCCTCCGCAGCTGCTGGGCCACAGAAGCTTTTATGAGCTTTTTGGAGCTCAGCACTGATGCAGACTCTCTGAGATTTTCCTCCTTTTTTTCCACTTCTTCGTGACTGTAAAGTGCTATCTTAGAAATGCTGTGTGAATGCACACATTGGAGAGGAGCTGCTACCTACATTCATCCCACTGTCTGTTACACGGCTGCCTTCTTTAACACTTTCAGCTTTTTAGTAACTGAAGCCAAAAGCTGCAAGTTGGGCTTACATGTTAATACCTGTTTGAGTTCTGCTGCTTTGCCATTCAGTGTTAGAAATGGTACTGAAATATCACCTGGGTGATGATAGGGAGCTGTTTAGCTATGGGTCAGGAAGTTTAGTTCATATTTCCTTTGGGCATTTTGGTCTCTTATTTGTTTTCCTGTTCACCAAGCTGGCTTACATGATAATCCTATTAGAGAATTTGTCATCTTCTCATCTTGAAGCAGATGACACATTTTGAGATGCATTGGGAGGAGTAGAGGTGGATTGATTTTGGACTCAAAGGAAGAGACTATCAGTAGGCTTTTTAGTTTCTAAATGTTTTCCATTCCCTTTAAAAAAAAAAAGTTTGGGAAGGCATTTAGGAGCAGTTACCTAGTGTCAGGTGGTTAGCTTATTTGATGTTGAAAGAGATGGTAGTGCAGACAAGGAGAATTCATGTGAAAATCAGTTAGCAAGAAAAAAGGCTTTAAGGAGCACTGTATAGTAAAAA
>NW_008583131.1:0-1108 GCF_000691845.1 Merops nubicus | reverse complement strand
GGGATAAAGACCCCCCCGCCCCTCTCCCTTTCCTCACCTTTCCGCGCTCTCTCCGTGCCCTGGGAATTCACCGCGGGGAGATCCGGGCGGTCACATCCCACACGGCCGGTGGGACAAACCCCTGGGGAAGGAGAGGAGAGCAGCTGCTGCCAGTCCTGGCTTTTGGAACCGCCCCCCACCCCGCTCCGAAAGGGGCTTCGTGGGGATTGTAAGTTTAAGATGTGTTTTCGTTAAGCAGACTTAATGAAATCTGTGAATTAACCCCTATCAGAAACCAGCCCGTTGATCAGAAACGGGCTGGAAACGCTAAACCACCCGTTAAACATCCCAACAGCAGCTTCAGAGCCCCCCCAAAAGGGTTCGGGGGTCCCAGAGAGGGACATGCAGCGACAGGACACGGGGAGAGGGGACAAGGGTGACATCCTGTGACAGGGGATGGAGGGGGAAGCTCAGGAATGGGGAGAGGAAAAAGGGGGTTCACACCAACGTTACGGGGTCCAGCTTCTCCCCACCCTCATGGGGGGCCCCAGGGGGAATCACCGGCCAGCCCACAAAGGGTTAAACCGGCCAGACTTGGGGGGGAAGGACATCACCCCCAACCCAGCCACACGCACCCCCAGCTCCAAGCTGAACCCCCATTTCTGCACCCAGCAAGGGGCAGTCAGACCTGAGATGGGGCAGCAGTGGGGGGACCGCGACACCCCCAAAACCCATAGCACCCCCCCCATAACTCACAGGAAGGCTGAGAGGGACACGGGACCCCCCCAAACCCTAAGGGGACCCCACTTTTGGCATAGGAAGCATTTAACAGCCCTGAGAGCCCCCAGCTGGGGGGGGACACTGAGTGTCTGGGGGTCTCGCAGGAAACCCCCAAGTTGGGGGCACCCACAGAATATTATGGGGCTCAAACATACACAGGACCCCCAAAACAGGACGGAGAACAGAGGGAGCCCCGTGCCCACGTGGAACCCCAAATCAGGGTGCACCGAGGGAGACTCACGGGGCCCCTAAACTTTGGGGGAGCTCTGAGCACCCCCCCATACCTCCACGGGACCCCCAAACTTCATGGGGACTCCAAACGCCCTCCCGTACCCCCACGGGACCCCAA
>NW_008583130.1:0-8187 GCF_000691845.1 Merops nubicus | reverse complement strand
CCACCTTGCCCCGACATTGGTTCATAACCTGACCTCGGCTTTGCCAGGAAACCTGCCCCAGGGATTACAGGAGTGAGTAGTAATAGTCCAGTTTAAATAGTTAACGAAGGGAAATATTGTTCATCTTTTATATGAAAATAGAAACATTTCTCATTTTAGATCAAATATTTAGTACTATTCAGGTACTCTTTTGAATTCCCTCTCCAGATGCCATCCTATATGTAAGAACTTTCAAAAGTTTTTCAAATTCTTAATGGCACAAAACGTCTTTGGTTTTGTCCTGGTTGGTGAGGCCAAAGAACGCTCTTCTAGCGGCATACCAGCAAAGAGACAACTCCCCTCATAAGCCAGTATAAGTTGTCACTAAAAAACTGATCCTGTTGAGATATTTTACAATCTGCATACATTTTATTTCATCCAAATAATTAACAGTGCAGTTCCCATACTGCTAGGTGAACCACAAAACACCACTACTGTATCAGCGGGAGTAATGCAACCATGCAACACAGTATGACAACCACACAAAGACAGCCTCTATGCGAGGAACAGTGAACTTTCAATCCCACCTAAGTTCTTCCATCGAGCAGCTAAAAAAGTGACTTCATCAGTGACAGCCACTGAACTGTCAGCTGTCAATCAAGGCACTGCCATCACCACAAAAGTCAGGGCAGAACTGCAGTGTACAACTACAGATGACAGAAATCGTAGATGAACACCATTTTTCAGGCTTGCACTCCAGAGAGAGACTTATTTCATGCCCATTAAGTGGAAGGACAACAGGGATGAATTTAGCAAGTTAAAGAGTTTTGAGACAGCAATTCAAAGCTGGCGGTATTGTAGGGATGACTGTGGCACGTGCCACGCTTTGTAACTACAGAACTGTACTAGACTATGCCAGAGGTTCCATCTTGTCCCGAAGGGATGCCTAAAGAAGACTGAAAACGGGAGGGGTGTGTTACAGGCCAGTGTGCTTTCAACCTCCTACTGCTTCCACTTTAGAGAACTTCCCCTTTTTTTTTTTTCCCTGCATACTTACCCACTCATGGGTCCTGTCTCAACTCTTAGCACCAGCAGCTTCTTCAGCAGTGAACTGGAAGCTGTCCCTCCACAAGGCCTGCTGCCCAGCACATCAAGAATCTGTTTTGAGTGTTCCTCCCAGCAGCCTCCTCTAATGTGCCCTACTTCTTGCGCCAGAGGAGACAAGTTGACTGGTACCCGTCTTTGTCATAGTATGCATGATTTTAGACCTACATCTTTCCTCCTCTCACAGTCCTAGGCTGAAAAAATCACAGCCTACTCAGTTGTTTGTCAGAAAGCTGTTCCATGTCTTGGGGATCATCGTTATTGCCCTTCTCTGAGCTGTTCCTGCTTTTATGGATTTTTTGAGATGAAGGGATCTTTGCACAGTATCCAAGATGTGAGTGAACAATGAGTATATACATACAGTGTCATGCCAGTGTTTTCTATTCCTTTACTAATAATCTAAAGGTGAATTTTAATTTATTTTTTGTTAATAGTACATAAATCACTATGCATTTTCTGGTTACCTTGTTGTATCCTCTCTTGTATCCTTCAAGTCCACTGTAACTTATGTAATCATCGATCTTATTCTCTAGTGACCATCAAAACCCTCACACTCTTTTTAATGTTGCTTTTATTTTAGCAGCCACTAGATTCCCAAGCCAAAACTAGCACTTGGGTGTTAAGTTTTGTGCATGCCTATAACACAAGAGACAGTTCTGGCTCTGAAAGATTTATTATTTAATAAACAAAAGATGAGCAAAAGAAAATACACTGAAAATTCTGCAACATCTGGCTAGGAGATCAGTACATTTGGCTAGAAGATGGGCACACCTTGTGTCCCTGCACTAGACGCAATAGGCAACAGAATGTGGTGGCACGGAGAGGAGTCATGACAGATGCTTCAGCAGAAACAACAATTAAGTGACCCTTCTCAAGAAACAGAAGGAATAAATGCTTGAAACATGACCTAAATTTGGGTATTTTTTTTTTTTCAAGGGGCTTGAAATGGTGTTACCTCCTAGCAGAGAGACACAGCACTATTAAAAATCGTATGCGTGTTCCTGGTTCTAACTGCCCGACTGTGTGCCTGCTTGTTTGTGACACAGAAATGTTGGTTGCTTGTATTATTCAAACTTGGATTGCTGTTGTTGGATTATTTTAACAGCTGTGTCAAGATCACATTTTGCAACCTACCAACTGCAAGAATGCAACTACGTGCAACTCACCTTTGTCTGTGGCACACTTTGGTATGCTCTTCTTGGGGCTGTATGCTTAGCCCATGCAAATGAAAACTCAAACACAGACTGCAGCGATCTACTGCTAAAGTGGATTTCACACGAACATCACTCGACACTGTCGTATAGGGAATTCCCATGGTATTGATTTTAAGAACTCTTGCTCATCTCATCTGGGACCTAGTTATCTCAAGGACTGCGCTGATCTGGACTGTTAGTAGAGGGAGAGGTCATACAGGGACTTAGCTTGATTCTCAGTGGGGAGAGCAAGAATTTTCAGTGGGCATTCCCAGCCTCCACCTGCAGAGCCTGGGTGTGCTGCACTTCAAACACTCTATATTTTTTCTTCAAGGTTTTGACTAAGCTCAAAGATGAGCTGAATAGAGATGGAAAGGATTTCTGTGATACATATTTATTTATGAATAGGGACTGGAGCGAGGTAGATGGTGAAAGACCTTTCCACTATACTAACCTAACCGATTGCAGTGTGAAATTAAATCATACAAGAGCTCAAAGGACACAGAGTAGCCACACAGGTACATTTACAGATAAAAAGAAAAAATGCTAATAAATATTTCCCCTGATCCAAGTTTCCTCCTAGGAACCTGTAGTAACCCAGCCAACAATGTGAACCTGCTCTTCAGCACACACTGTACGTAAAGGAGGAGTTTCCCCACATGACTTCATACTAATTACCTACAAATAGTCATACAAGAAAAACCTCAATCCTCTCACGCTCTTTATAGCCCTGATTACCATTTTTGCTTCAGAAGTTCTGACTGACACTGCTTGCTTGGAATTCATTGCTCAATCTCCCTGCATAAAGTATGGAAACTCACTGCTAATATCTGGGATTGCACAGTGCCTTACGCAGTGCCCCGGGCATCTTGGAGCTGCCTGCAGCTTCCCAGAAGATTGCCCATACACCACTGCAGCTCATCCATGAACGTTTACAGACAGATCACAGCAGCCTGGCAATGCACGTGGGACAGTTTAAATGCAAATTTTTAGGCTACAAGAAAAGTGCAGCTGTTATTCCCAGTGGACACACAAAGCTTCAAGATGCCTAGATAGGTGGTTTGTCTGTGGATGGGTGGGGAGATGTTTTGTGTACTTACAAAACAGTATTAAGACACAGCAAAGGGTAAGAGAGCCCTTCTATCTTCTAAAACACAGAAATTTTGATTATAACAGAACTTGAAATTTATAGGGATCAATTTGGTTTATTTACCTGTGAAGTACCATCTCTGGTCCGAGGAAAAAGTAGTAAGGTAACAGTATCAGAAATACCTTTAGAATTGGTTAGTCATGCTACTTCATCTTGTATGAGCAAGATGAGGCTGGAGCTTTAGATGAACTCACTGAAAATGGAATTGCCCAGGAATTACTCATCAGAGGGGATTCTTAGCAGCTCCTTACTGGAGAGAGGAGGTCCACCACATTGCCCCCCTCCATCTCCAGAGGCTGCCACAGCACCCACTTGTATGAAAACCTACATCCGTTCTCTCACCACTGCCAGCTCCTGCTGTGCCTCGTCTTTCCTCTTCTGTGTCATTCCATCAACCAGGGCTCATTTCTGTGATGTAACAGACACATAACTGATCAAACTAAAACCAGAGGAGTACCGACACTTCCTAGCATCCCCTGTCAAGAACACCAGCAAATGCAGCCAGGTGAAATAAAGGGGAGGAACAGCACATAGTTAGCATTTGAAGACTGACAGGGTGGTAACACAACATTCTAGCCTAAGATGGATTTTAAAAGTTAATTTTACTTGCAACCCAAGTAGGAAATGGTTGCAGTGTTCACAAAGGCACAAGGCCACGTGGGACCCATGGTCCAAATGCAGCACGTCACTGGCAGCACCCCAGATTACTAACTACATGTTTTTCGTTCTTCATCCCTGCTACAGTACTTGATATTTTTGAATTATTTTCTCACAGGTCTTTAGTTCAATTCAGTCCCTTTTCCGATCTTTTACCCTGCCCAACATTAGCAGCTTTCTATGCAGTTGTTTTCCTTGCATTGTCATGTTTTCATGACCTTTCCTATCTAGGCTGTTTCTCAAGAGCTCTCCTTTAATCAGATGCCTGGTAAAGCCTTGGGCTTGCTTTGAATTTGGGTTGGTGTAAACCTGAACGATGACTCTGAGGTAGCAGCTGCCTCTGTACCTTGTACAAGATGAATTATCCTGTCTGCACTAAGCTAATTCTAACAATAATCATAGTTACGAGACATGTTTTTCAGCTGTACAATGTCACAATGGGAGTTGATGGCTAACAATGGTAAGATAGCGTCAGTTTGATCAAGAATCACCCAGAAATTAAAACTTCACACATGTAACAAGACAGAAAAAATTCCACCAGTTTTTGTCACGAACAGTTCTGCTGGAACCAGCCTCACAATGCAGAATGTTTCAGATTCCTTTCTGCTTTTTTTGCAATTTCACTACAGAAAGGATTGCTTATCATCAGCATATGACACCATTACTGCATTAGCTAGCATGGGATGCTATGACACGCTTACGTGACATAATTGCATGTGACACATCTGGATACACAGTGTTCCACCAACTGAACTAACAAGTTGTCAGATGCAAACTGACATGTCACGTTTACAACCGAAGAATATAATTTTGGGGCAATGAAATGTTTGCTGAAATGCTTAAAAGCTTGGGGTAAGGATTTCTGTTAGCATTCAGAGGAGTCAGGAGTTGAGGTTTCCTTAACTTTTGATTCTGTCTCAGTGTCACTCCTCCATATTTTGCCATCAATTTGATAATGGTCACATGAAGCTAATGCTTCTTCCCAGAGGGAACATCATTCATGACTTCAAAGGGAAAACTGCTAGCCAAATTTGATTTCTCATGTAGCAACACATTCTGCATAGCTTTGTGAACTGAGTATTTTCACCAGTCACTAAATCGGACAGCTATTCAGGTGGGTACTTGGGTGAGTCCAAAACTCACTGATTTTTTTGTATGTCTTAAAAATGTAGAAAATGTACTTTCTGAGAAATACAGACTCAATGAACAAGCTAAAAATGAGCATTGATTATAAATCTGCTACATAAGAATAGATGGTGAAAAACTGAATTGATTTAAATATGCATTAAAACCCCAAAAAGGCTTCAACTCCAGCATTTCATCAAATACATGTGGGGTATTCCCACAGTTTTTGCAAATGTAGAAAACAAAACAAAAGAACAGAACTATAACTGCAGTCTGAATTTTTAAAAGGTATTTTGCTTTTTCTACTGTTTGACTAGTTAAAATGTATTAAAATTAACAACCTGTCTCCATGTCCACAATAATCAATGTGTTGATATGTGAACCATGTGACAAGTGTTCCAGAATAGTCCAACAACAATAACAAAACACCATGAAACGACTACGGACAAAGTGGAAAGTCTAGAATGTAACACTCAGATAAAAATGTAATTGGTCAAAACTCTGATCTAAGGGAAAAACAGAACTGCTAATTCCAAAAATCTTAGAATGTCTAAAAAAGTCAAAGTGTAGAGAAACCACTTGTATTTCAAGTGGTAGGTACTAGGGTTTCTAGAGAAACTAACTTTACTGCGTGTAATGGGACCTACCAAAAAATAGTGAATTCAGTGATTGGAAAAATACTGGACAAAGCCAATCAGACATCATCGATAAACAGTGAAGAACTTCATCTTGTCTAGCATACACACTTAGAAAAGAGAAGGGTTTTAACAGAAGGACTGACTTAAATAGCAGAAACCCCATTATTATGATTTAGGCAAGAAGTGTCTGGAAATGCAGGTGAAGCGTGTAGCAAACAAACCGGTAAGCTGATGTGAGCCACACTGCATGCCAACACCTGCAGGAGTCACGATGGAATTGCTGTCTGTTTGCTTCACAAATGAAACTGTGTAATCAGTTAGGTTCCTGGGGGACTATCTCTATGTTCACCTGGAAAATTCTGTAGGCTCATGGAGACAGGATACGTCAGCAGAAGATTTTGGATGTCTCTCTGACAGAAAAGAAAAATCCTGTGTTCCTTTTAGAGAGAAGGGATGTGAATAGTGCATTGACACAATGGCAGACATTAGGGGGAATATCGAACATAGAGCTGGTGGGATTTCAGTGACACAGAAAGTGGAAACCTGTACGAAGGTGACGGGCTGGTAATAACTCAAAATGTAGAAAAGAAAGGTAATCTTTCATGACTGGAAGTTCACAATACAGAAAGATCTGTAGAGACTTTGAATTTAGGCAGGTAGGAGGAAATAGGTTCTGGTTAAATACACATACAGATAAAAGACTGGGTACACAAATGGAAAAAATGGTAGTTTTAAAGGGAAACAGAAGGGTAACAAAGGAGAGCATCATACACTGTGTATCAGGTGAGATTGTACAACTGTCTTACGTGCCATCTAGCTTACTTTTTTACAGGACAGCAAGCAGTTCTATTTACACACAGGAGTCTCATCCCCACTGTCCAGGCAGAAAACAAACACAGGGTCCTTTTTCCATGTTTCTAGTTGTTTTCAGTTGCTTGCTCCTGTAAAAGGCAAGATGAAGAGTGTGGCAATTGAATACAAAGTGCTCACCAAAAATAACATAATTCAAAGATTTATGCTGATTAGGAAAAGCAGAGAAAAAATGCAGGGAAACAGGAGCTCACCAACTGATAAGCACAGAAGTCGTGGACAGCTACACATGTAGGTGGCTGCCTAGGAAAATAGTCAAAGTGCATGAAGCACAGAACACACTGCCAGAACACGGGATGGGAGACACCACCATCAGCTGGACACACACCATACCTAACCTGAGGTCGTCAGGTGACATCGGGGAGAAAACCTCGCTTTAAGAACTGTCGTAGCCTCCTCAGGCTTCAAAGTAAGCTTGAAAAATGTGCAGCACTTACGGAGATCGCTTCAGCTCTCCATACTTCCTCCATCTGTACAGAGCAGAAGCAGGCTTGCAAAATGTCTTGCTGACACTTCGTGGGAGCTTCCAGGAAAACAGAACACCAAAAACAAAACAATCATTAATTATTGGCTGGAATGGATAAATATTTTTTGTTTCTCTACTGATTGCACTGTAACTCAGTTTTATTATGTTATTCTAAAAGCCCATTGTAAATGGGTAGCACCACAAAGGAAGGCAGAAGCTGAGACTGAGAAACAGATGATTTTGCCCAATTTTGAGAAAATAAATCTGCAGTCTAGAACATTATATGTACAAGTACATATATATAAGTCTGTAGGGAACACAGGTAACAGCAGCAAGACCCAAGTAACGACTCACACTGATACGATTCATGGTCGTTCTCTGTTTATTTGCCCAAATAGCCCCGTTTATATACGGTTCCAAGCAGTCCCCTGCTTAAGGTATTGTTAATTGGATACAAGTCTGAGTTTTCTACTCCCCCCTCTAGTATCAATATCTAAGTTTACATATGACATCACCTTCTACTCTAAGCTAGCAATTAGCGTACCACAATACTATCTTTATTTCTTGAAAACATCTTGCTAACAATTAAGAACCTTTGGCTCCCATCCTCACACTGATTCATCTTGGGTTGCTTACTGCTGTAGAGGGAAAAAGAATTTCCCCACGTCTCCCCCTTTTTCTTTTTAAGCAAACCAGGTGTAGATAAGGAACCGAGGGTTCTCATAGATGGAATGAAAAACAACCAAGTTAATAAATCGATTACATAGAATAAAGTTAGCCATATAGTTATCTTTCATTTTCCTAGCCCACGTTTATGAAGGACCGACTTGACTGGGGCCCAGCTCCAGGGAGAGTCAGCAGAGTCCTTCCCCAGAACGCTGAAGTGCATCCACTTCACAGATAGACGCTCCTCCCTTCCTGCAAGTGGTCCTAGTTTTTATCCCCCAAGCAGACACCTGACCTTTGGTCACTTAATGGGAGACACCTGAGGCTCATTTACCTTAT
>NW_008583129.1:371-980 GCF_000691845.1 Merops nubicus | reverse complement strand
CATGTGCCCAGGGCACCGTCACTCCCGAGCCTGGAGGCGCCTCTGAAGGGGCCACGAACTCCCGCGGGAGGAGAGGAGAATCTGCAGGGGAGAGGGAAGGTGGTTTAATGAAGTATCCAGTATTTTAAACCACTGAAGGATTAAAGCAAGGAAGGGACTGGATCTTCTGTGCAAACTCAGCCATCAGTGAAGCCTGAGGGTAGATACAATTGTTTTCTGTTTTTTCCCCTCTCTTTGATGACCCAGTTTTTTAATCTTGCCAGCACCAGGCTTCAGTGTTAATTTTTAAATATACTTGGGTAACTGAGAACGTTAACTATTCATGATCTTATCTTCGGTAGCTCTTGGTTCTCTGACACTGGGCCAGGGTTGAGATGTATGTAATGAACCAGGGAAGGCAACAGCTGGTTTTTCCTGAGCATCTTGTTGCAGGGATCACAGGATTGGGTGGAGTTTGACAACACTCCTGCTCCTGGATGAACCAAGGCTTGTCGTGCAGGCTCGCACCATTAAGGCCAACCCTCGGCAACTGCAGTGGCTTGAAAATACACAACACAAAAAAGGCTGGGATCTGGGGAATGCTGAGGCCATTCTGCAAGTACTTCAGCT
>NW_008583129.1:0-340 GCF_000691845.1 Merops nubicus | reverse complement strand
CGCCAAGTCCTCCCCCCCAACCCCCCTGGAAAGCCACAGCAGAGTTTATGAACATGAGAGCAGACTCTGGAGCTGCCTGGAGGCAGCTCTGCTGGCTCCTGCCCAGCCAGGGACAGCCCGAGGCCAGGCATCGGCGCTGGAGGAATCCTGGTTACCCCACGCAGCAGCCGACGGGCACGGAAGAGCCTGGATGCAGGGGAAGGGCAGCCCTTCGACTCTTGCCACGAGGCAATGTCTGCTTACAGCCCGGCCTTGCTTCCCGGACGTTCCGGGGAGCGGGAGCAGCCACGGGGCTCGGGCAGCGCCGACACCTCGCACGGTGCCACGGAAGGGGGCAGGG
>NW_008583128.1:1504-8593 GCF_000691845.1 Merops nubicus | reverse complement strand
TCTACCATCATCTATCCACCTAGTAAGAAAAGAAGCAGGGATAAAAAGGAAGTCTGATTGCCTAGTACTAGGCAAATTTAAAGCCTCCACATCAAGTTCTCCTGTAGCTTTGTTTTAGAAGACAATAATCTTCTCACAGATCCCTGAAAAAAAAGTGTCAGTATTTACCCTCAGGAGAGGCCCCAGGTCTGTAGATGGAAGGTGAACCAGCAGAAGCTCCCCTGTCACTACAAACAACACATGGGGAGGTCCTGAGGTAAATCCCTGCCCGCAGCGTTTCCCAGTTTCCTGGGGAAGGGGGTGCCCATAGGTACCCACAGGCTCCATGCTGCAGTACAGGCTCTTCCCCTGCTCACTCAAAGACTGCATACCTCACATGGGCTCCAGGACACCCTTCATGGAAGTAGTCACCACAGACATCAGTGGTGTGCTGCGGGCTGTGCAGGTGAATGAATCCTTCACCAGATCTTGGCATTAGCTCTTCCATCATCAGTTCTAGAACACTGGAAACTCCAGAAAAAAAATCTACATCTCTTTCCTGTGGAGTACTATGGAATTCTTGAAACCCAACACACACAGCTGCCTCCAAGTGGTACCTTGGGCTGACCTTGCTTAAAAGCCACCAGTTTTCAGCTTAAGAGTTAAGAAGCATTACAAAAATAACAAACCTGAAGTTGCATTTCTGACATGGAGCAAAATTGCAAGAAAAAGCATTTGAGCTTTATTATAAGTAGCATTTGCTAGGTGTTATAAAATCCACTGTGCTGCAGAACAAGGACTTTGATGTTTCAATCAGTTTCTAACTAACTGATGATGTTACTTAACGATAGACAGAGCTGCCCTTTCTTGATTATAGGACTGTATCAGAACACTGTGATTTTCTGAAAGACTGCAGGGACTGTACCTGACACACTAAGATCAGAGAAATTTGCCATCCCTGCTCTACCCTTGCAATCTCATTTCCTGGAAAGCAGCAGAATCAACTGTGGTGAGAAAAAGGCCTTTCTCAGGGCTGGGGGGAAATAAAAAAATCTCTTAATTAACTATTTATTCAAAATGAAAGTTTATTAAAAACACCTCTGTATTTTACTTTTTTAAAATTTTTTGAAAATGCTGCTACTGTTACAGAATATAGTTTTTTTGGTTGAAAGAAACAGAAACAAACATTGCAAAAATTTTCAAGGAACATAATTACTATATTTCAAACCTTAAAAACAAAACCAAAGTACTTATAAAAATTTACATGAAAGACATTTTCTGCAAGATCTTAGTGGGATATGTCTTGAATTTCAAGGACCGACAGCTCCCTCAAGTTGTTACAGAAATGGTCGCATCTTTAATGTATTTGGGAAATGGTAAGTGTTGTCTAAATACAGCCTCATGTGTTTGGAGGAGAAAAAACAATGCATAGTGGAGGTTGGTTGAAGCAAAGTGAAGAAGTTGTACGTTCCACTCTGACTGCTGGTCTCACCAGTCACCTACTTCAACCACAAAGGGTTCTTTTACAGCTATTTTGCCACTGTTCACAATCACACAGTCCTGAAGGGGCTGGTCATGCTCATCCGTCTGCTGGAGTTCTATTGAGTGCACCACAGACTGTTACGGGGAAAAAAAAAAAAAAGAGTTCAGTTTAACCAAGGAAACTCCAGTGACTCACGTCTG
Source organism: Merops nubicus (assembly GCF_000691845.1). NCBI lineage: Eukaryota > Metazoa > Chordata > Aves > Coraciiformes > Meropidae > Merops > Merops nubicus. The sequence continues at coordinate 6,931 of NW_008583128.1, read as the reverse complement.
GTACCAGGTGAAAACTGAGTGCTCCTACCATGACTGTCGATTAAGCAACTTCTGAACAAAGATTTCTACCCTGTTGAGTTCCCACATGGGTTTTTTTGCGTCTCTTTTGCCACATTAACTGTTGTGCCACTCCACAGGCCACACACAGTTGACAGAAGCACACGGAAAGCTGTCTGCCCTTCTATAAAAAACTTTCAGCCAGCAAAAATATTATGAAGAAGCAACTGAAAATATCCTTTCAGCTGATCGAACCAGCACATACAAGGTCCATCTGTAGCCTATGAGCAGAAAGTGAATCTAAAGATATAAGGGATAAGCATTAATTATTTTTCTAATCATAGAGCATCACTGTGCTTCAAGAAATCTGATGACTGCTTTCACCTTTAGTACAGTGCACATACCCACACAGAGTTTAAGGTGTGGTACCATGCCCTCCAGTCAGACAGGTATGGGTAAATTACTGGCCTCCCTTGAAGCACCTGATGAAAGCAGCGTTTTTAAAGAACATTCAGTTAGGAATACTGGCTACTTGTGGCTTTGGATATTTGTCCACTCATCTAACTGAACTAAAACTCAGTCTAAGTCTCTCCTCAAAAATCTTCATCTACTATCATAGCTCATGAGAATCTATTTCCATATGAAGGTGGGAGTGGAGGCGAAGTGTTCTGACGAGGTTTTCAAACTCCTCAGAGAACTCATCAGTGTAGCAGCTTGTTTCCCCCATTCACTTCAAAACACAGATCAAACAGAATAATTTGGGAGAATTAGACTACTAGAAATATAATCAGTCAGATGTACCAGCTTTAAATTTAAATTCTGTTTGGTCTTTGATCAGTTTTGCAGCTGTGTACGGTTTAAGGAAACCAGCTAGATCTTTTATTTTCCTTTCCAAACAGACCTGCGTATAGGTATTTGTACACTTTACATTCACACGCTTCTGAAAGTCCTCAAAGTGTGACAGCGTTCCCCATAAATAGCACATGGTACAGAATTAATTGTAGCTTGTAGAAATACAATTATTTCATGGCTAACAGTCTTAGTGAAAGGGGCACCTGAACTTACTCCATTTTTAATCTGCAATGGTGTCACTGTTGATTTCACTGGCTAGTGGTCTGAAACAAGAGCTGTGAAAGCCAAAGGCGTGATTTAAGTCTCCATTTCTGCAGTTACCATTTACTAATTCAGTTCTACACTGTCTGGCTCCAGGCTCTTCACAACTGTTTTTTACCATGTATTAGTTAAAAACTCAATTGTTCTGAACCACAACGGTGTAAATTACATTAACACAGATAAAGAATGGTAGAATTTGTCCAGATTTTCTTGGATTAATCTTGCCACTACTTTTTGCTTACCATTCCATCAAGGACTTTACCAAATACTACATGTTTTCCATCTAACCAGGAAGGCTTTGTCACACTGATGAAGAACTGAGATCCGTTGGTGTCTGGGCCAGAATTAGCCATGCTAACCCATCCAATTCCATAGTGTTTGAGCTTGAAGTTCTCATCTGGAAACTTTTCTCCGTAGATGCTTCTTCCTATGACACAAAATAAGAAAGCAAATTTAAAACAAACAAACAAACAAACAACAACCTAAGAACACAGCACCTTTTTGTTCAAAAATGGGAATAACAAAGTATAAATTCAGGTACTTGATTCATTGTCTAAGTAAGCACAGTAACACCACTGTTCCATCATCAGTAATTCTGTATCTAAAAGCATTTTGAGTGTAAAGAAAAAGAAAACCTAAACCACCACATATAAGCAGAAAATACTTAAAGCTAATGATGCTTTATCCTTTGAATTTAACATGCAAGCTGGGTACTTTCAAAGATCTTGCTTACATACACCACTGAGTAATAGTATTCTTCACCCTGTTCAATATATTTAAATTGTGTCATTTTGGCCACTAAAAATAAGGCTGCCATGTTTTGTGACAATTTGAGTCTTTCATTTACAACTTTTCCTCCTAATAAATAATTCCTTTAGACATGTTTAGAAATACATGAAGACAAATCTTAGTCTAAAAGACTTGGTGTGGATTTGTACAACCATTAAGTAAGTATTTTGATGGTTTTAAAACAGTTGAGGAGAGAAAACATTTGAGTCAAGTTTAAACCACCATCACATTGAAAAGAGGAAGCTGTCTCATTTGTTATTTGTACAGTGCCTAGCACAATGGGGACACTCTCCCAAACCCACCAGATGCTATCCCAATAAACAGTATTAGCGGGCAAACAAACACTGCCTACCTTTAATGCTAAAACTGTCTTTGACGTTTTAGCCTTGCCCATTGTACGATGCCAGGAAAAGGAATGTGTGTTCCATTCTGTCCCAGCTGGAAAGTCACTAACTTTGCACACAGACAGTTTGAACAGTAGCACATGAAGAAAGCACACGTGAAAGGAAAGACATGAGAAGAATGAATGCAATGCCAGAGATGCTGCACTGAGACTGCCCTCCTTGCTGGACTGAACGGGTCTTCTGGAGGCTCAGGAGGCAGAAGCGACACATGCAGCCACAACTCACACCACTAGTAAGTTTATGGTTTTATATTTAGTAAGAGTAAAAAAGGGGAGAGGGTATAACCCTCATTTTCTAATTTTTCTACCCCTATCTTGATAGCACATTTCAGGAGGTTCCACAGAACTGCCTGAGTGCAGAGAGGACAGCCTACTCCCTCCCTCTCTGCCTTCCTTCTGCGTGCTTCCACTGCTCCATCAGGGATCTGAAGACTGGCGCCGGTGCAGGTTCACATGCCTGAGGGAGTGCCTGAGGGCAGGAGCACCCTCACCAAGCCAGAGCAGGGGAAGGGTGGGGACATCCTGCCCGGTCACAGGGCTCCGGCCTCTCGAGAGGGGACAGGCCACAGGCAGAAAAGAGCTATCTGCAAAAACTGAGGACAAAGCAAGCACTACACATACTTATCACCTGATAATCCAAATAATTGCAGCTTATGTTCCCAGGTGCTTGGAAAAGTACTTGATGCTCTAAAACAAGTGGGTTTTATTTTTGCATTTATGTGAGCTGAAAGAATGATGGAATACACTGTTTGGCTCATCTTTTCAGCAGACATGCAAAGAAAGGAAAGGGAACCTGGGAGACACTGAGCATGTTACCTCCTGATCCATCTCCAGCTGTAAAGTCTCCTCCTTGAATCATGAAGTCTTTGATCACACGATGAAATTTACTTCCTTTGTATCCATATCCTCTCTAAGAAAATGAAACCATTCTTTAAATGAATATAGCATCTAGGTCTATACAATCACATGCAAATAGTCATGTGGTGAATGGCCAGATTTCACCAGATATTCCTCAGCTGGGGACAAATACTGGCAAGAAACAAATTAAACTGAGGTGGCAGTGAGTGCAGATGGGCTGCACTGCCACACAGCAGGTATTGTTCAGGTGATCCAAGCCATTGTCTTTATCTGACTGGTGTCTGACCACAGTACCTCTACGTGCTATATCTCCATGGCAGGGACAGACTGAGGTGGTTACATCCAGCATCTTATAGTTCCATCCTGCAAACCATGCCCCAAGGACCTGAGAAGACACACACCAGGCAGCCTTGGGGATGGCAGTCTTACACAGGCTTCACTGTATTAAGATTGGCAGTTCCTAACTGATGCAGAATTAAACCAATATTTACTTCCCAATCCAAGCTTAAGTACACAGTGGAAGAAAACTGCAAACGTACTTCTCCAGTCGCCAGCACGATGAAGTTCTCCACAGTCTTTGGGACAACTTTTCCAAATAATCCAATTACAATTCTGCCAACATCTTTGTCTCCAATCTTCACATCAAAGAACACCTGAACATTTTTGTGAAAAGAACAAAAGTGATACAAACATGAGCACAACATAAAAGGCCAAGCTTCTGAAAGCATAACTGGTGAAAAACTGCTTCTGGCTGGGCTATATTAATAATATCCTTCAATTTCTGAGGGTGCTGTTTAAGAAAAAACATTTCAGAGCTACCAAAACCACATTATGCAGAAAACTGTTTGAGAACAGGCAACAATACGTTTGGATTCTTATTGCTTTTAAGAGCTCTGTGAGACTGCTGTATCAGAGGTTTGAAGGCAGCGTTCAAGAAGATTTTTCCAGATTCTTCCCAGATATGCATGTCTTTAAAGCTGTATGGAAGAGCTGAAACATAGAAGCCAGGAAGAACAGTGACTGTGTTCCAGCGTGGCGAACAGTAACAAGGAACTGTAGTACTGATGCTCCCAACAAACAATAGCTTGCTCTCCTCCCATAATCTTCACTGTCCTAGAAATTAGTATGTGTATGATTAAGTACAGGTGAAAACCTAAATTTCATTAAATTGAGAAACAGTAGGAAGAAAACCCTATGGCTCAAGTAAATAGCCAATTTCCTAAATATGAATTCAAACCTCACAAAGAAATAACTGGGCTACACTATTCAAGCTATTGCCTAAAAGCTTCAACATAGATGTTGCTGAAAAGCAAATTCAAAATGGCAAGCGAGTTATAAAGCATTTTAATATAGTCCAGAGTATATGAACGAGTATTTGAATGTGCAAAAATGTTCCAACAATTACTGAAAATAGGAACAGCTGTCAGGAAATGAAGCATTTTGAAGTTCTGAAAAAGTTACATACAGACTATTACAACTTCTAGGAAACAGCAATGTGTATTCCTGTGATGTGGTAACTGCTGTTCCTTGTGGCACTCGACCAAATATTACTTGTCTGCAACCCTAAGAAATTAGTCCAATAATGATAATAAATTACCATGGTCTCTCCAATGTGAATGCCTCTTTCACGCTCTCCTACTAAACATTTCTACTGTTTCTTGATCTTCCATGTGGTTTTGACTGTTGAGCTTTTGGCTAACACTATAAAAGCTCTGTAAAGAAAATAAAATTCCTTTTGATACACCTCATTCATTTCCTTGGCACTAAATAACATACTTCTTAGATGTATGGCTCCCAAAGTATTAACAGTACACTTTCACTAACTCCTGAGCATTTTTATAGACGTACCTCTCTGAATTTTGCCATCATGGTTATGTGGGTAAGAGGTATTGCCTGCCTACATTTTCTAAATGCACCTTACTTTGCCTGGAAACGTCTTCCTAGTGTAAGGACTGCATGAAATATATAAGCATGTGTTAGCAACTCAATCAAGGCTACCAAACAGTGACCCCAGAGCAGCAGCAACATCAAACACTTCCACAGAGCAGACGGAGACAAGTCCACCACAGACTGCAAACCTAACCCAATCAGAAGGCTTCCCTCGCTCCTGGCAGAGCTGCCCGCCTATGTAACACTTCCAAAAAGCCTCACTTGGGCTCACTCTGCACTTGTGAGACTGCCGGCTTCCCGTCAGCACTGCACGTGCCCAGGCGGCGCGCTGGGTGGCGTCGGCAGAGCCCCACGCTTCCTGACCCGGCACCACCTAA
>NW_008583128.1:367-1473 GCF_000691845.1 Merops nubicus | reverse complement strand
TAACCCGCCGGTAACCCGCCGGCCCGCAGAGCAAACGCGCACACAGCTGGCAGCCCTAGCTGCCATTTTTGCAGAGAGATGCCATGTCCTCTCACGGATATTTCCTCAAGATCTTGGTGAAGTCAATAACCATGTAGACACCAGTGAGCTGGTCAACCCGGCCACCTCAAATCTCAAAAAACACACAGCCCAATCCTTCACCAAAAACTCCTAAAGAAAATTTATATTATAAATTTTCAATCTGACTAATATTTGCTAAAGTTTCTAATCTTATTTGCAATTTGCAGCAAGTATTCCAAGACTGAAATGAGAAAGATCATGCAATTAGTACTGGCTGGGTCTGATGAACATATTCATATATCATTTACAGAAGATGTTGTATATCCAAAATGAAAAAAAGGCCAAGAGTATTCAATCACCCAGAGAAAAAAATACCAAACAACCCAAAGTTGACCGTGAAAGAAAGCTCTCATTATTCCTAGAGAATAGGTTATATGACAAACAAGCTCCTGACAAATGCAAAATACTGCATGTAGAAGATTATACAGCCACAACAAGGGGTCCTAAATTGGCTACCACTCAGAAGAGACATCTGGAGTCATCCTGAGCAGTTTGCTGAGGTGTTGGCTCTGGGCTTGTGATGGTTGGAGAAGGAAGATGAATGTCAGAAGTAATTAAAAATGGATAAGGACAAGAGATGGGCATAACTTATACCATAGGGTACACCTGTACTGTGCGTTCACACCCTGAGTGCTGCATGTGATACTGGCTTCTCTATCACAAAGCCATAAAACCAACTCAGGAAAGGTAAAAGGCAGCACAGATACTCAAAGATCTGGAATACCTTCTATAGGAAGAAAGATGAAACAAAACTATTGCAAGGTGGAGGAGAGAAAACTTGTGCAGCTTCAATGAGTTCTGTAAAGTTATGACTGGCTAGGACAAGGGAAATCAGCAGCTCTATTACCTAAGTCTCACAACGGGAGAATGAGAAAAGGGCAAAAAATTAAATGCCAGGCAGAAGGTCAAAAGAATAAAAGTACTTTATACATAATTAGACTGCAACATATTGCCAGAAGATGATTTGAAGGCCAAAGAATAGGAGA
>NW_008583128.1:0-336 GCF_000691845.1 Merops nubicus | reverse complement strand
AGTAGGATTATCCCCCCCCCCCCGCCAAAAAAAAAAAAAAAAAATTCAGGGAGTAGAAGCCCATGGCAACGAATTTGTAGACAGCTGTAGACAATAATGGCAATGAAGTTCAGAGACAAAGGCAGAGCCTGCGGTTTAGGAGGCAGCTCTCCAGGGCTCTGCCCCGTCACGCTGCAGGCACCTTTCACCGGGAACGCGGCATTTACCCTTGCGTGTAGGTGGAAAGGCACTTGGGGCAGAAACCCTGAACCCCCACTTCATCCAAGGCAGGACTCGACATCCTACCTCCTGCGCCTGGAAAAAAACTTCTGGGAAAAGGCGGCGGGGCATTGCGGG
>NW_008583127.1:0-3139 GCF_000691845.1 Merops nubicus | reverse complement strand
TATATATATATATATATATACACTTTTTATGGAGAAAATTGGGTAATAGACAGGTATAGTGGAGCAAATTTCTGAGTTTCCTGCAGAAAAAAAAATCACTTTGGTTCCTTTTCTTTGAAAAATATATAGTAGCAAGTCTTAGTGATGTACAGTATCTCCCACCCATCCTCCTGCTTGATCCAACCTGTAGATGACACTGCACAGACACAGGAAATACTACAATTTGTAGATAGGGTCCATCAAGCCGTGTCTAAAGATTCTCTTTCTAGAGGATGTGGGAGCAATCACACCCATCACTGTATTGTATTGTGAGTAAACTTCTACAGTGAGCAATGCACAGTCTCAGTCTTGGATTACAAGCAAGCGAAGGTTGAAGTAGTAAGCTCAGTTCCTGCAAGCTAAAAAGCATTAAGTCAGGCTGGAACTCTGTCAGGACGTATACCCACCCCCTGAATTCTGACCAATCCTTCTTTTTGGTGGCACACAGGTGTTTTACACACAGTCATCTTGCCTTCCACTCCAAAAGGTGTTAACTCATGGTGGCTGTTTCTCAACATTTTCATCCCTTTTCATTCAATGGGAAGGACACAGCACTTGAGTACCGAGCCCCAGAGCACTGTGATGTACACCATACAGTACATGATAAAACTTCAGTGTTTGTTAAGCTCTACAAGACTAAATTTGCCTTCTATAACCTCCTGGAGACTCTGTCTTACAAAGCAAAAGGTAATCGGTGGTCAGCCATCTTGATGTAGAAGCTAGACATTAATATTGTGGTTGTCATGGCAACAGCACGGTATTTAAAAGAAGACTGCACTTGCAGAACTTGCAAAGACAATGTATTTCACAATTAACACATAATTAACATAATTCTTAACAAGAAAAAGAAGTTCTTGGTTCAATTTATTAAATTGTGTACCATGCAGGATGTATGCAAGTCCTAAATACTGTGTTATAAAACACACATGAACTGGAGCAGCTTTAGATACCACTCAGAATTAAACAATTCTGTGTTATGATAGCATGTAATGGAAACAGGACAGCAGCTTCTAAGTGTTCCACAATTTTATTCTAAATTATTGCAGTAGTATTGAAAAGTGGAAGACTTATCTATGGCTAAATATTTGAAGTTGATGTTCATTAACATGGTAGATATGTAAACAAAGTTAATTCAATCAGAATGAATGCCTCAACTGCAAACAATCATGAAATTATGGCTTAGTGTAATTTTCAAGAAGTTGAAATTTTCAATTAAGGAACAGTAAAGAGATTAATTATTTTTGGTTCTTAACTAGCAGCCTTGGGAATTTCCTACGAATTCCATCTAGAAGCGATTATTCTTTACTAATCCATATTATTAAATATACTACAGAATAATAGGGAAAAAAAAAAAAGAGGAAATAGTCACAGCCTAATAGAACAAACTTCGGGGAACCTCTGTATTCTGTAAGCTGTACTGATAAAAGCATGCAGAAGCCATTTAAAAATTCTCTGTTGTTTAAAAGTAAAGCAAGGGACAATAATGTCAACTTATTTGCATTGCAGAAATATCACATGGACTGGACACATTCTATATGGTTCAAGTGGCAATCTTAGCAGGTTTTTAAATGGGTTTGGACACTGTGAGCTCTGAATAAGATTTATTTACTGGAAGGAAAGAAAGAAGAAGAAAAAAACCAAACCAAACCAAACCAAAAACCACACACACACACACCCCAAAAACCACAACCAAAAAACAGCAAACCTCAAAGCAAAACTGAGATGATAACAGATGGATACTTTAATACATTTTAATGCCAGGCTAAGTAAAATGAATACTATATTGGTCTAATTCAGAAGAAAGATAAATGACAGTTTCAAAAAAGTAATTATCTCAAAAAATGATTGTTCAGGCTGTGACTGCACATCTATTTTGATGTAATTCCATCAAACTGCTAAAGCTCTTGATGTCATGAAGGATAATTAAATATTTAATCAACTAAGCAATTACATCTAATACATGGTATACAAACTTTAAAATTTCATAAATTGACACAAAAATTTATTTGAAAACAGATTAAGCTATTACAAAAACATAAAGATTATCTTAAGCCATGAAAAAAATCATCTGTGTATGAAAGAGACAGACCTAGTATTTAAAATGTCACAAGGTGAATGAAGTCTCCCCAGAAGTATATCTTAGATAAAATGAGACCTTGATAATGCTACCCAACTCTATGTCATTAAGTAATATTCATACGTTCTGGGAAAACAAGGAAAGTACGGATAATCATTAGGGGAAATGTGTCACATACTTCTGGATTACATCTACCCTGCTTTAATATTTTAGGTATGAGTGGGAAAGGAACAAAGCATCACAGTTTTCATCTCTGTAACATGTATAACCCAGGAAACTGCTAACTGGCTCCATATATAGTGAAATTCAGAGATTATCCTGGAGCGATTTCACCAACAAAGCCACTGGTAGCTTGAGGGAACAGGTAAATCAGAAAGCAACAAATAGTGAAGGAACTTAGCCTCCCAGGAGAGGGTATGTCCACAAACATCTGAAACCATTCAGAAGGCTAAACCTGTAGGTGGAAATCCCACACACCTTTGTGTGCCACACGCTAGGACTCAAGTGCCTCAGCCAGCTGCAAGGAGTGCCCTCTGCCACCATATCCATGCTGCTGATCACAACTGGACTGGAGGCCTCAAAAGGTCTCCACTGTGTGTGCCCTCTATAGTGTGTGTGTGTGTGAGTATGCACATGTTAAATTGTTACTCACCCACCATACCTGTCCTGTTTAGTAAATAAAGCTTGGAATTTATATCATTGAGTGGTGTGGTTCTATTTTTGTGCCTATCTCACCCTATATTCCACCATGATGTAAAGTTATCTTAGTCTGTGGTAAAGTCACAGTAGTACATCAGAGAATTGTGGATGTCCACTGTGCTCCCTTAGAAAGTTATTTGAGTTTTACTGTAGCCAAGTAAAAGACAGAGAAGAATTATATACATAATTGCATTAAATTGTGGCAGAAATCCATGGGGAAAGGTTGGGGGTTTTCTAAGGTTCCTCAGAGATTTTAGTCCTTAAGACTGAGGGTCTCTTTTTTATGTACTTGCATTTTTAACTGTCCTGGTTCCGTGTAAAAAG
>NW_008583126.1:0-2832 GCF_000691845.1 Merops nubicus | reverse complement strand
AGGGAAGGGAAGGGAAGGGAAAGGGGACATTAAGTCTCTGTGGCCACAAAAAAAAATAATAGCTTATCTTTTTTCTGAATGTACTAGATCACTTGTCTGGGCTTCCAGTTAATGGTGACTCTGTGTGTTTTTGAGGAAGGAGGTGGGTTAATGAGTGGTTCTATATAAAGGAGGTGTAATATAGGTGTCATAGGCAGGCACCAGAGGGGTGATGGGATGGAAAAGAGGAGGAAGGGAATGGTGAGATGCTTCCAGCAAAGGGGCAAGGATTTGTATGGTTCCTTAACATGGCAGCTGGTCCCGAAACAAACAAACACACAGACAGACACAGACAGACAGACAGACACACACACACATACATACACACACCCCCAATCCATCCCAGCCTCCTGGCCCTCTCTGCACCACTCTGCTTGCAGTCTTTCACCACCCTCCCCTTCACAGGTGGGACATCCCCTGCACTAGAAGATTGCCATGCTTGGAAGGTGCTACATGACCAATGGAGTGGGAAGAAAAGAGTGAAGAGGAGGGCAGAAGGAGAAGCAATGCAAGTAAAATGGTGGTGTGGACATCAACTGTCCAGGTAAAGAGTGTTCCACAGGCCCTTAGCCCAGGTATTCAGCATGAGGTAGAACAGTACCCATCACCAGGACCCAAAGCATCAAATCTCATTTCCCATGCATTGGGGAAAGACGCGCGGAAACATCCAAGGGCAGAGACAAATATGGTCAGGCCAGGGAAGTGTGTTGTCCGCTTTGGAGACAGCCTGAAGCATCTGTCCACATCCCCCACATCTTCAGCCCAACCCAAGTTCAAGCACTCACACCATGCTGGTCTGGCACCAAGGAAAGCGCAGCTCTTCCCTGTCCCCAGGCCACATCCAGCCCCCCAGGTCTCTGTTTCCCACTAGAGTTTCCTCTTCCTCTTCCCAGGCTCTTGGCAAGGATCCTAGGAAAGTCTGGGTCTAAAACACGCCCTGAATGTCAGGCATTGAGAGTCCCTCTGCAACTCCAACCTCACCCCTAATCCTGGAAGGTCTCTCTTCAATCACCCCTATAAAAGCAAGTATCTCCCCACCCCACTGCCCTCAGGTGTCTTGCCGATAAACAAGCTGAAGGGAAAGTTATTAGCTTTTATTCATGGTGTCTAAACTAAAGTAAAACATCAACAGGATGACTGTACATAATAATAGACTAGATAAAGTCCATTTTTCTTGGGTCCTCTGAAAGCGATCCCCAAGCATTAAAATGGGTCTCTTAATAAATATCTTATCTCCCTGTCACAGAGCCCTGGTTGAAGATAACCAGACAGCCATTACTGTACCTCTGAAATAACCCCATTTCCATCAGGGCCACTTCAAACAGGCTCCTCTTCAAAGACCCCCCCCATCTCCTCCCCGAGGGGAGGTGGGGAAGGCTTGAACCTCTCTGGGTGGGAGGGAGCCCACAGCGGGCAGAGGATTTCAGCCAAGTCCCCAGGCAGGGTGGGGGCTTGCTGCATTGCAATGCAATTCCTTCCATAAGTAACCACAGAGTAAGGCGTTCCCTCTGCAAGCCCAAAGCCTAAATCCATCCTCCTGTGCCCTGTGTGGGGGTGATCAGTGCAGGGCTCCCAAAGTTCTGCTCCTCTGGGCTTGCTTTGCAAGCCCAAGTTGGGCAGGAGAGCAGGGACACAGCAGGCAGCTGTCATCTCCTCAGGGAAAAGGCCTTCCCAGGGTGCACACCCCAGGCTGAAAGTTGATGCTGTACAGGTTGCACTGAACTCCTTTATTAATACACCATACAGGTGATAGTGGATTTATTAAGTATATTGCTGTGATTTCACATTTAATTTACTAAGAATACAATGGTTTGGGCTAGAGGACCCAAGGGAAATCTAGGCAACAGTGAGCAAAAATCCATGAAATTCAATGTAGCACACTAATCATGGAGGCATTATAGTATTAATTGCTATAATGATATACTTCTAATTCTATCTTACACCACACCACATAATTTCATTGGGTAAGAGAGGGAAGGAATTAAATTTAGCCCAATACAGGCAAGGGTGTAACTTAATAGAGTAGTTTGACTCTTGCACGCTCACGGGTTTAGGGCTAATGTCACCCAACTCTGTCTGCAGCAGGGAAGAAGGATGACACAAGACTCCTGACACCCTCACCGAAATCTGGAAGCAACATGGAAAAGTGTTAGATGTCTGCTTTTCGAGAGGCAACCCGGCCATATAAAGGATAATTAGAATTCATTGTAAAGATGATTTATCACGTCTATCATTGCGCTTGAAAAGGCTAGGTCACCCATGAATGCTGATGAAATTTCAAAGATCTGCTCCCAAAGGACTTTCCGCATCTGCTGCCCTCTGAGATGGGGAAATAGCCCAGGGCAAGCTTCTCATTAATACCGCAGGAAAATATAAGCATTTTGTCCGACATAACATTTTTCTTCAGTATTATACCTGACACGATCAGACCTTTAAGTAACGTGGTAATAGGGCTCGCTTTAAAGTTCATGTACTCGGTGTCGTGCCCCCCCTTCCCGCTGCCCCCCCCGCCCCCAGGTTTCAGCTAGGTAGCAGCTCTAACAAGGCGGCGTTTCGACCCGAAACACTTTCTCCCGTAACAAATGCTGCGTGAGGTGGGCGGAGATGGTAAAAGTAGCTTTTGATCTTGTTTGTGTAATAAGCAAAAAGACATCAAAGCGAGGGAAGAGGAGGAGGGAGGGAAAGGAAAGCAGAGCAGGAATAGCCCTAGACACGGGAACAACAAATAGTTCATGAATAGCTAAATAAAACATAATTAGGAAAACAGGATAAATTAGTGGTTCTTTAAAGAGG
>NW_008583125.1:0-1355 GCF_000691845.1 Merops nubicus | reverse complement strand
TGTTTTGGTGTCCTTAAAAGAGTTGCTTCACATGGTGAAAATAGCTGGGGTTGTAGTTTTAAGATACAGTAGAGCTGCAGGGAAAAAAAAGGTAGAAAAATGATTGCTCAATTCAGTTTAAAACCAGTTTTGGTAGAGAGCAATATAAGAAGCAGCAGATCCAGGGTGTCCTCACTCCCTCCTGGGCTTTTGGCTGTTCCTGTCTCATGGTGTCTCCTGCTTTTCACTGGGTTTGACCTTGGGTTATTCCCCAAAAGGGGTTTATTGCCTTTAATTTTCTGGGTTTTTTTAATGGCAAGGGTGGAGTGGCAGGCATGGGGAGAGCCAGCAACAAGTCCTGCCCAGTTTTGTGAGTCTGGGGCAAGTGGATGTTCCCCTTTGGGGCACTGGATTTGGGGAGTAAAGCTACAGAAGGCTTTTGTACACGGCGGGGGGACAGCAGTGCAGCTCCTTCTTCAAGCTCCACCACAGCAGTGTGGGAACATCAGCTCAGCTTAATAAATAAGCTACTGTTGCATCTGGTTGTGGCACGGGGCTGGAAATTGCTGCGAGGCTTGAAAAGATGAGCAAGAAGGTGGGAGACAAAAGTCAACTCCAGGAGCTTGCAGCATCCATCTCTGTGCCCTGCGAGGTGCTGGCGCCCGTCAGCTCCCCTCAGCTTCTCCTTATTGAACCTGTTTAGAATTTAAGGAATGGAATAGCACAGTTTGCTGCTTGGAAATTTCCTTTTTGGGGGGGGCAGGGTTGTCGTTGGCTTGGTGGTGTCTTGTTGGGGTTTGTTTGCTGTTTTGTTTGCGCCGAATGCTTTGGAAATGGTGATGCAGCACGTGAGACTGGAGGGTGATTATTTTGGGATGAGATGTTGCCCCGTGGCCGTGATTTGGGAGATGGAGAGATGGAGAGGGGGTGTGCATGAGGCAGGCACAGAGGGATGGAGAGATGGAGAGGGGGTGTGCATGAAGCAGGCACGGAGAGATGGAGAGGGGAGGTGCCTGAAGCAGGCACGGAGAGATGGAGAGGGGATGTGCCTGCTGTAGGCACGGGGCTGGGGCTTCTCTGCCAGGCTTCAGGTGCCTCCCCGAGCAGCTGGTTCTTCCTTTGCTGCAGCCCAGGTGATTCACAGTGAAACTCCCCCTGGGCTGAATTTATCTTTCCAAGGATTATAAAGGGAGGTGAGGAAGGAGGTGTTGGAAGAGCCGAGCAGGTGGCGGCTCGTGTCCCGTGCTGGCTGTGGCACCCCTGTCACTGCCAGACACATTCAGAGGGGAAAAATAATTGGATAATAATAAAATAAGATTTATTTTTTTATAGATATATAAAAATCAAACCAATCTGCAACAGTTTGCTTTGGCCCC
>NW_008583124.1:0-8015 GCF_000691845.1 Merops nubicus | reverse complement strand
CCGGAGCGGCCAAACTCGGGGCACCCCAAAAACCCGCTGATGCGGCACCACGGGACCGCCCCGTGCCCGTCTTTACTCACCCGGCCGTCGCGGAGAAGAGAAATCGGTTCTGGTGATTTGCCTCACCCATGCTGCGCCCTGACGGTGGGAGTCACTTAAACTCCCGAAAGACGGAACAGCTGACTGGAAAACCCTGTTTTCCGTGAAATGACCACCGATTTCCCGCTAATTGAGATGTAAATGGATCCCAGTGCTTTCTGAGGCATTTCCCTGTCTCTGATCAATTCTGTGTCGATACTAAACGGGCACTACGGCTCTTTTACACTCTACTAATTTAAATAGCTTTGCATAACATTGCTGACAAAAATCAAGGAATATTTACAAGTGAAATGCCCCCACAGTTTATGCATATAATCGACTTTCTTCCATTATTTTGTGTCCCTTGGTGGCACATTTTAGACAGAATTTTCCTCAGTTCCACTGAGACTAGGCTTGGTTTTGCTTTCTCTCACTGAAAATTCCGCACCGCAGAAATATTGCAGTGATGAGAAAGTAAAATACAGCAGAGCATGTAGAGATTTAGTCTTTTATGTAGCGTTCTATGCAGGATCTACTTGTTTTCCCAGCACCATCTTCATCTTGGAATAATAAACGGTACCCAGGGACATGCCACATTTGGAAAATATATGCAAGAATGCCGTGGTTAGTTTATGCAGGATCAGAATTTGGCCCAAAATGTGCAATATTACAAATGACCGTTTTCCCCTCATTCCTATTACCTAGATATGAAAGTTCCAATTCAAGAATGTGCTTTCAAATCCACAGCACTCCAGGGTAATATTAAATGAACTCCATTTAATAAAACACATTCCAAGTTGTTATTTTGATTGAAGCATTATACTTTTTGTCCTGTAATAAGTAGCTCAGATTTCACTGGGTCATTGAAAATTTTTGAATCAGTCTCCCTTCAAATCATACTTAAAATACGGACTTGAATAACTTTGGCAACGGCCACGGTCACAAGAGACACGGTGCTGTGCCAGAGCCGGTGCTGTGCTCCGCTCCCCAGGCAGCGCACGCAGCTTCGCCACCCTCCAAAACACAGCGACCGGCCCCGCCGCCCAACGCCCCCCGGTCCTCCGCTCGCTAAAACAGGCGCTGTCCTGGTGACAGGCGCCCGCAGCTACCGAGGCACAGGTACGACGGCAGCGGGATGAGCTGACCCGGGCGGAGCCGCGCACAGGTCCCCTCCGGTTTTTCTCCTCGCGTCACAAATCATCTGTTTTTAAACGCTTTGTCACTTAGCAGAGAGGCAGCAGAGAGAACTCCACGTTCTGAGCCGGGGCAGCGGCGCTGGTCCCCCCCGGATTCACGGCCAGCAGGCTCATTGTCTGAATCCTCCAGTTCGGGGGTTTCTCCTGAGAAAATGCCTACACGGAAATCACAGCAGACTTGCAGAAGATGTTGGACTAAATAATTATGTATATATTGAAATATTTACGTGTGCAGTTCTGCGTGCTTGAAACAGGAAAACAAGTGCAATAAACGCAGTTAAGGTACTGGGGTCCTGGACTAATGCACCTCACGCTTCCCACCCCGCAAACCCATCGATTAAACAATTAATATTGGTGCTCATCGTGCTGCCCACAATGAGGATTAGGTAGGATTAGGACAACAAAGTGTCAGTTCAAGCTGAGCAGCCCCTGACCCAGGAAGATGAGCCCCAAGGTGGCTCCATCACCGAGCTGGGTTCATAGGAGCCCCTCCACAGAAAGCAGCCCCTCCATGGAGAGCCCTGCCATGAAGAGACCCTACAAAGGAGACAGAGTCCTGTATGGAGAGCCTCTTTATGGGCAGCCCTGCCACAGAGAGCCCCACCATGGAGAGCCTTGCCATGAGAGGGGTTGCCATGGAGAGCCCCACTATGGAGAAACACTCCACGGAGAGCCCCTCCATGGGCAGCCTTGCCACGGAGACCCCCTCTATGGGCAGCCCTGCCACGGAGACCCCCTCCATGGGCAGCCCCTTGCTCCCCCAGCCCGCGACACCACCCCACAGGTGCTCCCTCAGCCCCGCAGGGCAGCACGGCCCCTCACCCTTCCATCCAGAGGTTTCTAAGGCAGGTTTCCCACTGGAGGCAGAACACGCAAGAGCTCTGGCTTGGGAACAGTGTCCCCGCTCCATGCAGCCCCTGGCCCTGACACGAGGCTCTGGGCACTACTTGGTGCCAACGGGAAGGAGCCATTTCGTCGCTCCTCCTGTGCCTTCACAGGTGCTTCCAGCACACCAAAGCCCTGCGACCAGAGCTCCGCTCTGGGCCTTTCTTCCTGACATATTTTCACTGCACATTACTTTCCTTCTGGTATGACATCAGTGAGAATCCGTGTGGTGGAAGTGGCAGAGCAGCAGCAGGAAAAAAATATCTGACAAACAGCAACAGCCTCCCAACACCCCTTTAAAATAATAACGATTTACCAAATGGTTGGGAAGTTGCTATAATTCCTTTTCCAAATTATTACTCGCCCTTTAGATTAGAAATGAGGCCAGGGTTAGCAATCAGCCATAAATGGTAGGATTTCTGAAGTAGAAGCACTTGTCTGATTGTGAAGTGGAGGCCATTATTGCCTTGATTGAGTCTTTTTTTTTTCTTTTTTTTTTTTTTAAGCTTGCTTGATTTGTGGCTGAGAGCGCACATTCACTACTGTACTAGGAGCAATCAGTTTTCCCTGCTCTCTTTTGCTCAGCGATTTAAGGTCCACTACTTTGGCACAGCTGCCACCTTTTAGCCTCCATCAAGCAGAGATATTTTTAAGTGAACTGCATTTTGTGTTTGTCTTTTCTCCTCCCACCCCTTTCCTTCCTCACCCTTTTTTTTTCTTTTTTCCCCCTTTTTATTTTTTTTCCTCTTCCATTATTTTTTTGGTGTAGGAGGATGAAAATATTGCATGAACTTTAATTCCAAGTATGAAGTTGGAAGAAGACAGCTGAAGCTGGCTGAGGTGTCATCTGGACTCCACGGCACATAAATCTGCTGTTACACGAGAACTAGGGGGGATGAAGTGACTTTCTCAAATGACTGAAGTCTACCAAAAGCACTGACAGTTTAGAGTTCTGCTCACTTGAAAACCAGATTCAAGCCAAGAGCTTGTATTTATACCATTTCTTCCCAGAAATCTTCTGTTTTACTGGCATATCATGTTTTACAACTCCTCCCAAATTTGCTCTAGAGGCATGCAGCACAGTGGAGTGGTCCTGGTGCAAGGGGCAAATGCCTTGCAGACCCCTGGGGCTCACACCACCACCCCCGGGCTCCTCCAGCCCCCATCCCCCGCACACAGGTGCAGCGGGGCAAGGCGGGCACAGGAAAGGCAGCGCTGCTGCTGCTGCAGGGCCAGCCTCGCTCAGATGCCACCCTGCAGAACCCACCCACGGGCACTTGGGGCTCAGAAACACACGGGCACGTCTGTGGGAAGCCACAAATACCTACATTAATTGCTGCTGTTCTGAAATAGCTGAATTTTGCTTCCGAGTATGTTTGGAGGCAGAAAGTCTGCCAACTAACCAAACAGCACATACTTCCTTGCTCCACTGGCACATCCCTGCACCCGGCAGTTCAGCCCTGGGACGCTACCAACTGCACACAGGCACGGTGGGATGCCCTGGAGGTGCAGGAGCCAGGCTGGGCCACCTCGCCAAGCTGTGTTAGAAAGGTCCCACCCGCTACTGCGTGCAAAAATAGGAAGAGTGAAAATAACAGAACTAATATTTCCTGCTGCTAAATAGCGCAAATGCAGCAGAGCAGATATTTCAGTGTAGGCTTGTAACTCATTTTCTATTTGTTTTCCAAAGCCATCATTTTGAAGAGTCCAGTATATCAAGGGGAAAATCAGCTACATAACCAGCTCCTATTTCAGCCCAATTAACAAGCTTATGTGAATGAGGTAATGGAAGACTCACAAAAAGAAATTACTTTAGAGGAGGGAAGAATCTGTTTCAGCGCTCTCCAGGACAGACCCCGCGCTAGCCGGGCTCTGAGGGAACGCGCAGCAGAGCCAGGCGCGGTGGCAGAAGCTGTTGGCTCTCTGAGCCTGTGTTTGCAGGACGGCCCCGCGGTGCCCGACACAGCTTCCCCCAGCACGCAGAGACCGACAGAGCCCAGAGTCCCAAGGGAGCCCCACAGGAGTGACTTGTGAAAACAACAAGGGAGCACAGCGAGAGGAGAGAGCCTTGGGCTTTAATTCATCCCTCGCTTGTGCTCGATGCCGCTAATGCAGCTCTCCAGCTGAGAGCTGGTTTATTCCCAGTCGATCCCAGTACTCAGACCCAAACCCACCCACTTCCCCTGCACTTATCAACACGCCTCGTTGCACTCGCCCACCCAAGCTACCCACCTAGCCCGTGGTGGGAACATTTGCATCACCGATCCCATGCATCCTGAAGAGCACTGGTTTGTAGGGAGGAACGAGGGGTTTGACCTTGACCACATCCTTGTGCCCGTCTCGCTGACTGGGTTTTCATGGCAGAGCAGCTGAGCACCTTTTTTAAGCCAGCCCTGGCAGGCCAGGGCAGAGCCCCCAGCTGCCTCCAGACACCCCAACTCCAGACACCCCGACTCATCTGCCAAGCGCTCAGGAAACCAGCAGTGCTCCCTGTCCACCGTTACTACTGCCCGTGTAAGGGGTGTTAATGCAGCCGTTACAGCCGGGCCAACAGAGCTAGAGGAGAAAGAAAGAGGCAAAAGGACGCAGAACATGACTCAGAGTAATTGCCCTTTGTCCACCTCTTCTGTCTAGGGTAATTATAATTCCAAACAAGTTCAGCGTGACAAAAATAACACAAAAGCAATCAAAACATTGAAACATGGTTGAGAAGAAGGCTCTGACTGCCTCAGTTAGAGGCTTTGTTCAGCACCTCTGAGAAACCACGGGAGCCGGGTCTGAGCAGTGGGGCCCCGGGGGCTGCCTCTCAGGCACAGGGGGGTGCTGCGGTGACCCCCAGATCTGCCCGCCTTCGGCACCGCAGCCAGGGATGCTCGTTCCCACCGCCTGCCCAGGGAGCGGGGCCAGCGCGCTCCCAAAGGGCAGCAGCTTGGCTAAGCACCGTGCCAAATGTGAGGCCAGCCAGGGTGTCCAAATCCTGTCCATTTTTGAAAATGCTATCCCAGGCGAGCTGCTCAGCCCCCACAGGAGCGCGGCGCCAGCATCGCCGGCAGTCGCCGGGTCGGTGGTACGGCCAGGGTTAGCTACAGCCGGTGCCTCGTGCAGGCTCCCCAGGAGGGCAGGGCATGCTGATGAGAAAATCCTCAGGACAGGGGACATCCCGACAAGAGAGCAGTGGCCAGGCCACGTGTGGGGATGGGGAGCACTGCCCGGGGGAGCAGTGGGGCACAGAGCGTGCCGGGGCTGCGGGCAGAGCCCTGTCCCTCCGAGAGGAGGACGCGTGCCCCAGCGCTGCTTGACACCCCATCTCCTTGTCCCCTGGCCGCCCCTGTGCCCATGCAGTCCCCCCCTGCCGTGGCCAGCTGCTGCCCTCCCAACCGTGCCACCACACCCTCCCTCCCGTGTCCCTTCTCCCCTCTCCAGCCGCTCCGGGATCAGCACTCGGAGTTCTTGCCACGTGCGTATTTTCCTCCTCCCTGCAGCTCCTCGGCTGACCTGCCTCACCATTTCAGCACTTTGGCTGCAGAACAAGTCTCTGGTGGAATAAGCTGCTTTATTTGCAAATAAAGTCCTTAATAAATTATTTTGCCCATCCTAAGCAAGTACATTGATAAGCCTGTAAAGGTCATGGGCCGCAGAAAACTTACTTCAGGATGGCTTAGATTTTTAAAAAGCTGTACTTCATTGAGTTCTCTCTTTCATGTTGCCTGAGGCAAGATCAGATCCAAGGAGCCAGATTCAAAAAAAAAAAAAAAAAAAAAGGCAAACATTTTAGAGACTTAATCATGTATAGTATCTTAGTGGGTCCCTGGAGAGAAACAGAGAGAAACTCTGGTTTCTCATCTTCCAGAAAACGCAGCTTTCACTGCTCTGCCTCTCTCCCGTGGTGTAAAGGCCAGCACGGGGGATGAGATAATGCTGGGAAAAGGCATGTTTCGCATCGCAGGCGCTGGAGATTGGCACGGGGCTGAGCTTCCCCCTCGCAGACCCCATCCAAGCGCGGCTTTAGAGGAACACAAGTCCCAGGTGGGACACGGCAGAAATCGATCTGGCAGGTTTGTGGCTCTTTCTGAGAAGAGCCTGCTTGGAGCCGCGGAGGGGAAGGGGCTGGAGCGCAGCGAGGCGCACGCCGTCCCTGCCTTCGCCACCCAGCGCCACCTTCCTCCAGCGTGTCTCCATTTCACTGCACAATAACCTGCCGTTGACTGAAAAACTGTTGAATTTTGCACGGTCATTTGGATAACATTTCAGCTCAAATGAAACCTTGGAGAAGAAGCAGTTATTTGTCTGGTACAACTATCTGTTATTTTTCCCGGGAATTTTCTCGAAATTCATATTTCAGGAGAAGTTCTGTTACAAACATACACTGAAAAATGTCAGCTAGTTGCCATCACCCAGCAGCCCACTCAAAGTTTTACCCAGGTGAATTTTGTCAGCTCTGAGAAGTTTGCCAGCATGGTGACTCACAAGGTCCATACATTTCTCTCATACATTAGCCAGTTTTGAGAACTTACGGGCACTTCTCTGCAAGGACTGCAGCAGGGAAAGGAAATGATGCATTTCATACATGTGTGGCCATTTTCCTTGACTCTAACCCCCCCTTAACCTCCAGCAAGGCTCTGTGGCTCCAGTTACCATCGCAAGCCAGCCGGTGGAGGACGGGCAAAGCTCTCTTGATCAGCCACGAGGTCCATTGCGTTAGCGAGGACCGCAAGTTTTATTTCCTCCCTGAAGCCTAAAGCTGAACACATTCGATGACAACGCTTCAGACCTGTCACTTAATATTATCAGCTACATCTCCCGCCAGCCCCAGCAGCTCCCCCGAAACACGGGAGGGGGAGAGCGTGCGCTGCAGGGTGGCAGCATGTCACCGGCCCTGGCAGCAAGCGGGATAACCATCTCTGCGCTAACCTGACATCTATAAATTGATTACATAAGTGGGCAGTGGTGGTCCTTTCAAGTATGCTCCTTTTGTTTCAGCTTTACAGTAAAATTACCAGCAGCGGTTTACAATTAAGGGAAATAATAATAACTGCATATGCTTTCATCTGCACATATAATTACAATAAACTGCATGCTTTAATAGGATTGTGAAAAATCTGTGTTTGACCCATACAAAAAAGTAAACATTCTTGTTCTGGATACTATATCATTATCACAACAAAGGGAAACTCCTGAAATCTGATGATTTAAACATCTGGAGAATGTTAATCACTTCAAAATGACGGATGTTTTTTATTTTGGCTTTTGACAGACACACTCCTTTCATAGATAGATGATTATTTACATAAATTACATCACCAATGTGAAAAAAAACCAAAATAGCTTCAAAGGATAAAGAGCTTAATTAAAAGGAGGCTTTTATATTTCTTCTTGTCGAACACAGAATAAACAGGAGAATTTGCAAAGGAAAAGGTAACTCTATCATTTTGAATGCGACGCGGTCCTGCTTTGGGCTTTTCCCTCCACGTGCATGGGCTTTGGAGGTGCATTTTAAACAGAGCTGAGGTGCAGCAACAAGCAGTGCACCCAAGGCTGGGCACCCCTGCCCCATGAGCACCTGGATCGGGGGACACAGAGGGAAGCCAAGGGTCAGCTTCGGGCTTTGAGCATGTCTGCAAAACGCACAGGTTTTGGTGCTCTGATCAGTGCCTGCAGCCCTGGCTGTTTTCTCACCACAAATCTCGTACAACGTAAAGCCACTAACTTCAGCAGAACTGCTTTCCATCAACTCATTTTTATCTGGTTTTACAGAGAGAGGTGAAACAAATTTTTATATGTAGCATATACATGGTATGCTCTGTATAACATAATCTGTTCTATATAATATAATGTGTTCTCTCTCTCTCTCTCTCT